>NC_053426.1:110939453-111239453 GCF_007990345.1 Gossypium hirsutum
ATACACACCTTCCGCCGCAACACTTAACACCAATTCTAAACTCTTAACATTTTATCAAGTAAAAACTAAATACTCATTAATACTCTTATAAAGTAAAACCTAAAGATCATTCACATTTTCCTCCGCCGCCAACACTTAAAACCAGTTCTAAAACTCATTAATACTTTATCAAGTGAAACCTAAATATCATGTGAACCTCCTTTTGCCGCCAACACTTAACACCAATCTTAAAACTCCTTAACACTCTATCAAGTAAAACCTAAATATCATACATACCTCCCTCTGCCACCAACACTTAACACCAATACTAAAACTCCTTAAAACTCTATCAAGTAAAACCTAAATACTCATTGATACTCTATCAAGTAAAACCTAAAGATCATTCACACCTCCCTCCGCCGCCAACACTTAAAACCAATCCTAAAACTCCTTAATACTTTATCAAGTGAAACCTAAATATCATGTGAACCTCCCTCTGTCGCCATCACTTAACACCAATCTTAAAACTCCTTAACACTCTATCAAGTAAATACTCATTGATACTCTATCAAGTAAAACCTAAAGATCATTCACACCTCTCTCCGCCGCCAACACTTATCACCAATACTAAAACTCTTAACACTCTATCAAGTAAAACCTAAATACTCCTTGATACTCTATCAAGTAAAACCTAAAGATCACTCACACCTCCCCCTGTCGCCAACACTTAAAACCAATCCTTAAATTCCTTAATAACAATAAGACAACCATCACCTACACCAACTTTACAAAATCAAATCACTACTTTTCATATGAAGTCAATAACATGACACTTCAAGAAACCTTTTATCTCATCAATAGGGGCATCCAAAACAATCCTTCTCTCTGTATAGTTTACACCTCTTCCATCCTCTCCCCTTGCTGGTTGTAAATATCAACAATATATATATCATACCATATAGAAATTCCATCAAAGATTGACTATGAAATGCTTCATGGAGAAAAGAAAAAAAAAAGGAAATTCAAATACCGTAATTACCTAAACGATAGTAAAATCCAAGACGAAATAATTAAGTAGGCAGTAGGTCAAGATTTCACTACAGTTTTATATGACCATATGCATGCAGCCAACCATAAGTCAATTGTTTTCCAACATATCCCAACCAAAAACCCAACTGTCCTATATCCAATAATTACCAAAGAAAACATATATATTAGCTGTCAAAATATAGAATTACACTAAAAACAAACCAAAAACAAACAGAGAAAATTAAAATAAAACCCAAGTTTTTAATCAACAAAATTTTGTATAATTAATACGACAAAACTGATCTAAATTCTCTTTTTTTTGTTTGTTTATCGTCTGTGACTGTACATTCCCTCAAAAATTATTGTACTGTTGAATACCAAGGAATTTGGGTTTGATTCTGTAGTTGTTTTTTCTTTAATTTGATGTTTTAATGGTTTTCCTAATTTAAAATTAATCACTCGTTAACCCCAGCATTGGTTATGAAAACCAAACTCCGCCATGCAATTTCTCACTTCTTTCCTAATCATCTCCTGCATTGCGGCCAATAGTTCCGTACCCAACGACGCCGTTTTCGTCCCGTTATCGTGCTTTTCCGCTACTGAGCCCGACTCTTTATCCGTACACGAGTTATCGTTGTTCAACTCGACCAACTCGTCGCTCCAAGAACGTCCGAGCGTAAGCGCGGTCGAAACGCGAGAGTGCGGTGTCGATTCGGCTACGCTCAATCC
This sequence comes from Gossypium hirsutum, assembly GCF_007990345.1. Taxonomy (NCBI): domain Eukaryota; kingdom Viridiplantae; phylum Streptophyta; class Magnoliopsida; order Malvales; family Malvaceae; genus Gossypium; species Gossypium hirsutum. Next base: position 110,941,191 of record NC_053426.1, read on the forward strand.
CAAATCGCTGACGTCGGAGCCGGAAGGACTTCCCGGGTTGCTGATACTTCCGGATCTCGGAAACTTGCTGGACCGTCTCTCCGATTCCTGAACCGAATCGCCATCTTCAGCCGATCGTCTTCGTTTCAACGTCGAGTTCCAATGGTTCTTAACCGCGTTGTCCGTACGACCGTTAAGGAGTCTCGCTATGGTGGCCCACTTGTTGCCGAACTTAGCGTGGGCTTTGATGATGAGATCATCTTCCTCCGCCGTGAAAGGACGGTGCGCGACTTCAGGAGACAACTGGTTGCACCACCGCAGCCTGCATGATTTCCCCGATCGGCCGGGGATTGACCTCGATATCAACGACCAGTTTCTCGGACCATGGAGCTGAACCAGCTTACGCAATGACTCATCCTCCTCGGGTCCCCAAGGTCCCTTCACACGATCAATATCTTGATCCATGGCTTTGTTACTAACAGTTTCAAAATATAAACAGAGATCTCAGTTTGTTTATCAATGGCGGTGAAGGAAAAAAAATATCGAAGAAGCTCTCGAATTGCATTCGTGAGAGGCAAAAGAGGAACAAGAAGGGTTTATAAAGGGCGATGCGTTAGGTTAACTGATAGAGCCGGTTAACAAATACAGGTAATAAGCGTTAAGGTGAACCGGTATTAACCGGTAACCGGTTGAATACACATACAGCTGGATAGCCTTCAAGGTAGCCACGTAAGCCAATTGAAATTTGAATAATCCCCAATATGTCCTTGTGGGGTTAGTTTAGTAATTTCAACACGGTAGTTTCCTGATTTGACTCGTACAGTTATGGAAGTTACTGAAATGGAAAGAATGAAGGAGTGAGAAAATCGCGAGAAATTGAGGAGAAATTTTGGAAGAGGATAAGTTTGACTCAGCCAGGCTGGAAACCATTACGTGGGACTTTAATTTTTTATTTTGATTTTTTTAATTCACAAATTAAATTTTGTCGTTTTGTTATGTTTTTGGGTGCTGTGCAAAAGCAAAAAATATTGCTGATGTGGACAAAAACAGCCAAAGTTAGCCTGGGAAAATTGATTGACAGCTTTCTAAAATTCCAGCCTGTAAACCTGCCATCGGAGAAGACAGCAACGGCATTCAAGCCACCGACACGAGGGGTTCATCACCGACCCTCCTTACCTAAATCACCAAATTTTATCCCAACAGTTCGATGCTCGTAATATTAAAATTTTATAGATTTAATTCTTTTATTTTTACCTTTTAGTCCTAATTTAATAAATTTTATTAAATTTTATTATTTCTAAAATCTTATATGGTATTATTATGTAATACTATATCAACTAATTATTATCACATAATACTAAAAATAATTACGATATTGTAGTTAATTGATATAATGGTTAAGTAAGGATTAAAATTTCAATATTAAAAAATATATATTAAAAAATCTCACACTTTTCAATAATCTATTAATATATATTAATTTGGTATAATTTAATCTCTTATTTTTATAATAAAAAATAATCCTTTTATTTTTTTATTAAATACTTCTGTCAAATTGCTGACATCAAATTAAAAAAAAAACTTTTCAGCACATACAAACAAATTATATCAACATTTTAAGACTAAGCATAATGGAGGATCAATATCGTAATTTAACCTTTTTATTTAGGGTAAACTATTTTATTCACCTAGCTTTAAAAATTTTCAATTTAGGCAACAGCGATTGTATTCCTTAGTGCTTACATAGTCTATTAATTTAGTTCTAATTTTTAATAACTCAATAAATTTAACCCTTCACATTTATAAATTCTATCAATTTAATCATTGAGATATAATCAATTGCTTGAGCTCGTTTGATTTGGCTTGATTACTAGATACCCATTCTTGAGCTTGAGCTCAAATTAAGTTTTGGGTATACAAATTTTTTGTTAATCTAACTTACTAAATAATGTTGCATAAGGTTGCATAATGTTGAATTCAGCCTAACTTAGATTGAGTTGAATTTTTGTCTGCTCTTTTATCTTTGTTAGACTTTTTTTTCTTTGCTAATGCGGTGATGTTTTATGTTTTTCATTCAATTTATGAATTTATTGTTCTGGCCGAAAATAATAATAATAATAATAATAATAATAATGAAAATTTTCAAAGATGATATAATGATAACAATAGAAAACCTTACCCAAATCAAAATATTTCTAATTACAAGTTGATACAACCGAAATAATGCAAGAACTAACATCTCGGGGTCTACATACCTATGTAACTTTACATTTTGATTTTGGGAATTAGGACAGACATGGAGGCACAGCTGGCTGGGAGGAAATGTGATGGGATTATGGTTGAGGGTAAAATAACTTTGAGGATTAAATTGATAGAATTCGTAAACATGAATGAATAAATTTATAAATTATTCAAAATTAGGATCAATTTAATAGAATATGTAAGTATTAAGAACTAAATATGTTATTATATCAATTAAAAAAATATCACATTATTATTTTCATTACCAATTTAACAATGGGTGACCAAAACAATAACGACTGCTTGAATTAAAAAATTTTAAAGTTGGATAACCAAAATAAAGACTCGAGCATAACTGGGTTACCCTTTTATTTATATTTTTTAAAAGATTAAAAATATTTTTATTCATTTCTTAAATTACTCTAAAACTCCTTTAAACCTTAGAGTAATTAAATTGTAAGATATTATATGCTCGAATTCACTATTTTGATAATAACATTTGTCAATCCAATTAGAACACAATTGACTAAAGAATTATATTTTTTTGTTAGATAAATAAGATGGTTTAAATTTTGTTTTTCTTTAATTTTTTTCAAAAAATAAAATATTATTTATGATAAATAAGTATAATTAATTTATTCATGAGGCTTTTTTTTTGTCAACTTTATTCAAAAACCTCGAATAAAATTTCTAAACTCTCATAGAGTTCTTTCAAAAGGAATACAAATTTTTTTCCATAGTTATCACGAAAACTCTTACTAAAGCCCATCTGCGACTATATCTTATCGTCCTCAAAGAAAAGTTTTTATTGATTGGCATGTATAAATCAGGATTACAAAGACCTTTTAAATAGGCTCAACATTAAAGGATAAAACAACTAAAATAATCCGAAAGTAATCAGAACCGTGAATAATTAGGTATGTTTATAGGAGTCAAATTTGTACAAACAAGGTTGAAAATTTTATGTAATGTAAACCTCACGTAATTAAACTCTCCTAAGACTTTTAAACTCTCTTAGACTTTACCTAAAAAAAACCAATTCATTGATGTTCATCACTTTAACAAATGAAAATTGATTTGTTGAATTTAAGTTATCTTCTTAAAAATTAATACCATGTTTGGAATTTGTACAATCCAATTTGAAAACTTCTAAACTAACCCTAAATCTTGAATATTGTTGATAGATACGGATTAAAATGAATTGTAAATAAACATGGTAGTAATTGCTTTCAATTTTGTTATATTGCAAGTAATAATATAGTTGTGTGCAAGTGAAAGAAACCATAAATAATAACATAAAAACAAATCATGAGAATGGGTTAGACGTGTTCATGAGTCGGGTAATTCGCTCGATTCAGTTCGTTTTGAGTTAAATTTGGGTTTATTTTTTAAAAATTTGGGTCAATTAGCTCGATTTTTATTTTTTGTTTTGCTTGGTAGCGATGCTAGCCTCCGAGCTGGTTATCGCCTGCTTTTTTCCTCTCTCATCAACCATTTATTTCTTTCTTTTTCTCATTCACTACATATATTTTCTCTCTTTTCAGTTTGCAGATTTATTTTATAGGTATATTTGTTGTCTTCACAAGTTGTGATGGACAGATGACGGTGCTTATCATTCACTCGATTCTTGTCATTTGTTTTGGGTTTAACTTGGGTTTAATTTTTTTAACTTTGGCTCAATCTGATTTGGCTCAATTCACTATTCAAAAAAATCTATGTTGATAATAGAGTTATAAATGTCTCCAAAGCTACGATACTCATATTCAATTTAAAGAAAAAAGTTACCTTAAAAGAAAAAGCAAAAAATAAATTAAAACTTAAAATAAAAGAGAGCAACTCAAAAGCTTTTGCAAAATCTGTAAAAACATCAAAACTAAAATTTATATAATATTCATTTAACAGTTAAATTAATGATTTTAGTGACGGAATGACCTAATTGATATAATCTCGATAGTTTACAGATGTAATTAAAATGATTTGAAGTTCAAGTGTAGCCAAAGGGTGGCAGGTTTAATAAACCTTTTAGTCCCTTTTAAACAAAATTTTAAACTTTAACTCTCAAACTTCTAAAATTCTGTTTCCCCCCTTTCTAAATAATGAGTTGTTGGCTTCGACCCTAGAACGAGGATAGTTAACATTCTGACTCAAAGGAAACAAAAAGGGTAAACGAGCGTCTCTTTTTTCCCTATAGAATTCAATTGTCGGTAAAAGTGTATCGTCGCTAAAAACATTGTACTGTCACTACAAAAAACAAAATCGGGGAGAAAATAAAATGCGGGTGAGGAATATGAAAATAAAAAAAGAAATGATGAAATTGAAAAGCACCACTACTACCAACAAGTAGAGATATTAAAAAACAATATCTTATATTGAACAATTAACAGTCATAATCAAACATCTAGATTCTCAAAGACAACATAATCAAGATAGAGAATAATCGAGGATGTTTCCTATGCCAACTTACAATGTTTTTTTAATTAATTAAATGATGATATTGCTTTTCTCCATAGCCACTGCACATGTGACTCCATTTTACGCCACATGTATATGAGAATTACACTGACACATCCCACCATAATTAGCCTATATATAAACCTTTACATCACTTGTCTAAAATCTTAATATATATATACAGAGTAAATTATTAAAATAGTCATTTTTATTTCTTTCATGTTACATTTTAGTTATTTATATTTTCGTGTTGTAATATTTTAGCCACTGAGTGTTAATTGTTGTTAACAGTGTAATGATAAGTTGACGTGACATATTAAATCATCATTTTAAACGAAAATTTTAAGTTAAATTATACAATTGGTCCTTATATCTTTTTCATTTTGAGCATTTTTTTTTCTTTTACGTTAAAAGAGATGGAGAAGAGAAGAAAATAGATGAAGAAGCAGAAGAGAATGAAAAATAAAGAAAAAAAAAAGGTTAAAAGAACATAAAAGAAAAACATGCTCAAAATGAAAAAAATATTGGGACCAATTGTATGATTTAGCCAAATGTTTTTTTTTTTGAAATGATGATTTAACGGGCCACGTTAGTTTACTGTTACACCGTTAACAACAATTAACGGCTCAGTGAGTAAAATGTTACAACACGCTAATGTATGTGACTAAAACATTACATTTCAAACATAAATGACTAAAATATAACTTGAAGGAAACAAAAGTGACTATTTTGATAGTTTACTCTACATATATAATCAAGGACAAAATTAGGGTTGGAATTTTGGATACCTAGAAATTTGTTTTGAGTAAAAAATAATAAAAAATTTTGAGTTTAAAGTATAATTTTGTCATTATACTAATTTGTAATTTTTTTAAAAATAAATGGATTAATAGACAATTCTTCATGAGGGGGAGAAGACCACTACCAACCTCTCAGTCCGACGCTGTTGGTTATGGTTTTACATGGAGGGCAGCCACAAACTATAAAAGAATTAATCTCTGTGAATTGTTAAATAGACATATAAAGATTATTTATATTTTCAGTTTCTAAGAGATTTATAAGCATTATTTATATTTAGATATATATTTCGATTCGTTTGCAACTTAATTTTCTGTTGGTTCGATTTGATAATGTGATCTTAGAATCGGATTGTTTACCAGTAACTAATGCATTTCTTCTCCCGTCTATTGAGTTGCCTTATTATATGCTTACCTTCCAGAATGGGATTTTGGTTCTGTAAGTGCTACAATTCATGAACTCTTGTCTATTATAAATCTTAATTAGGATGGTGAACTTGCTGGCTCGAGTTTTAAAAATTCTCTCTTTGCTCTTCGATTGATACCGTTTTATTTTTTAAAATTTTTATTTGAAAACATATTTATTAAAAAACGAAAATATATGAATTGTTATAATAAGGAATAAACATTTTTATATTTTAAATCTGTTGGATTTTGGTTTATGATAAAGAATATGGGAGAAATAAATAAGAATAGAAAGGATATTTAGCACACGTGATGAAGAAGGATCCAGGATGCTTCCTATTATGGTTAGTTGAGTATATAATATATGCTTTGTAAGATTGGTTGAATAATTAAATTAAAACGGTCCATATATAAATTAAAATTGCTTTTCCTAGGTACTGCACATGTTATTTATATTAATTAAACTCAAAAGGGAACGTTCATCGATATGCTTGAGGATTCAGCTTTGTTTATTTTATTAATGTGGCTGTGGCCAAGTATAGTGGGGATTATGAAAATTTTCATAATTTATGGGATTACAATTTCATTTCATTTTATTTGATTATAAAAAATAATAAAAACTAAATGATTCAAATTTAATGACTTGAATTTAATATGATCTGATATGAAATTTTTTTGAATGGCAAATCTTAATAACCAAAACCTGAAATAATTCAAGCTTGAATAACTCAATACTTTTACAATCAAACTAAGTCACATAAGAACAGAACAAAATTCATGGACAGTGTATACAAAAAAAAAAAAAAAGAATTGGAGTCCCACAAATTCATAATTTTACATGGTAGAACTCGAATTTAAATATTCAAATCTTAACATTTACTAACGATACCGATGTTTCATTGGCATGCCTTGTTTAATTTTTTTTTTAAATCTAATTCAATTGTGAAAGTATCTGAAAGTTTCTAAATTGATGCAATATTTATAACTACCTATAACTCATTCTAACTTTTAAATGAGAGGATAAACCCGTTTCAGCATGCTCGAATCTATGTCCTACTACACTAACAACAATGCTATTGTCAACCGAGCTAAGACTCAATCGGCCATGCCTTGTTTAGTATCTAAAATAGTAAAAAATAAATATTTTCTTTTACAATTTAAATTGAAAAATAAATAAATAAACAAAAGAAATTCTTCTAGTATCTAAAACTAGATAATATTGGGGAGAATTGATGGAAAAACATGTACTTAATGGAGGTAGGATTTTTTTTCCTCTTATATTGCTGTATTTTATTATACAAAATTTATTACATGCAAATCACATTGAATAGATTGCTATTAATTCTAATTCTTTAATGCATCACGGGGATGAGAAATCTAGGATGGGTGTATGGGGTAAATCTATTGGTTTGGGTTAGTTTATCTCTTACCTATGTCGGCTTTTGCTTAATGAAATTTTGTTTACTTTAAAAAAAAAACAAGAATAGAGGGACTAAATTGAAAACATTGGCATAGTATATACTATAAAAGGACCAACTGCATGAGACATCCTCAAATTATGACCCTCGTTCTAAATTGGTTCCAAATTTCAAAATATTCTAATTGCATCCCTAAACTATTGTGTTATATCTGCCAAATCTTTCCATTATTGCATCTACTAATTTAGTCATGAAATGGCACGTAAAATTTCATATGACATAATTTAAAATGAAAATTTTAAAGAAAAGTAAAGTATTGTGGCATAACTCTTAAAATTTAAAACTAAGAAAATAAAACCGAAAAGAAAGAGAGAATGGATGATAGTTTCTATAAAAGCTTCGAGGACTTCAAAATTAAATTTTTTACAACAACTAGTTTTTACAATCTTTATTTTTTTCTTTAAAGTTTTCATTTTAAATTATGCCACATAAGACCCGACATCTCATTTAATAGCTAAATTAATTATCTTATTAACGGAAGGACCTTATTAATATATCGATAGTTTAGGGATGTAATTAGAATGTTTTAGAGTTTTCGGATTTATTTGAAATGAGGGTCATAGTTTGGGGATGTTTGGTGCAATTAACTCTAATTTTCTAAACCTTAAAATTTTTATGGGCTATTTATGTTTTCAGTCTATACAATCCATCAAATAGCCCAAAATAATTAAAGGTCTATTTTAAGCCCAGCCCACATATTATTATTAGTATTAGAACAAAAACTCGTATCGCTGTCGTAAATCAAACAAAGACGAGGAAATCTCAATTCGGCGAAGAAATCCCAAATTCCCAAAATAATTAGGGTTTTTCCACGTAATGTCGACGGGAAGGCCAAAGGACGGCGACACTCAGTTGGCGGTAGTGGAGCCGAAATCGGGGCTTCCACCGCGACCTCCGTCGACTACATCGACGGCGATTGTGGAGTACGAGAAGCCAGCATTCAAGGAGGAGGAAGAGGATTTAGAGGTGAAGCTCCGCCGCATTATAGAGAATGTACCCGTCCGTGTTAGCAATACATCCGGAAGTTCTGCCGGTTCCGGCTCCGGTGATTTCCACCAGGTTTTTTTTTGTTAACCTAGCTCTCTATTCTCTATTGAGTTTTTATTTGTGGCTTCAGTACGAAATCTTAATTGTTGCTTGCTCTGCTAGTAGATTGGCTGATCAAATTGATATTTCATGTGCGATTTGAGAGATTGTTAATCGTTTTGTTTTAGTTATCTTTAGGGTTTATGATTGTATGAAAAAGGGCAGAAAAGAAATTTCAACTTTAGAACTGTTGATTTGGCTTAAAAATTAATCGTCCAAGGCAGTAAACAGTGCTCTGAAAGTACCAGACCGGAGCTTCGTTCTAGGTTTATAGTGGAATCTTATCTTTGTTTCTTTTAGATTCTTGCAGCATATGATCATGTGCCATAAAGTATATGCATTTTCCTTAGTGGTACTAAGTGTATGTTGTAAAATTTTGATTGCTTATAATTGTTTGGATAATTTTGGTCTGTTAGATGACTTACGAGATTTGCTTATAGAGTGTTCTGTCTGTTGCCTCAGTATCGACAAATGAGACGCAAAGAGCAAGACAGGCTTGCGAGAATGGATGTTGACTACCAGAAAAGGAAGGAAATAGCCGAGTTTAACATGAGAAGGGAAGAAAGATTAAAAGCTGCTGAGGAACGGACGGCTAAGAAACGCCTAAAACGCCAAAAGAAGAAGCAAAGGAAAAAGGAAAAGAAGATGAAATTAAGTGCTGAGGGAGGAGAGAACAAGAAGGAAGAGTCTTCAGATGATGAAGCTGACTCTGAACATGACGAAGCAACAGTAGAATGAGCAAATTTTTACTTTAATATCTATTCTCCGACCTTGGTCCTGTGAACTTGGCTCCAACTTGAAGGAACCAGATCTTGTGTTGTTATTTATACCGAGTTGGAGTGTTGAACTCGGTCTTCCTTGTGTGCACATTTGTGAGAAGCAAAGCAATGAGGCATGAGATAAATGTAACTTCAAAAGAAATGGTTCCGAAATATTAATTTAATTTTGTAACAAAAGTTTTGCTTATTCTGATTTATGCCATGTGATGCCTGTTACTTTCAAAGTTATGTTGGTTCAAGAAGATGTATATTTTACTAACCATTTGAATTACTGTTCTAGACCATGAGAAACAATGAAAACTAGGAAGATTTCTGTTTCAAAATAAAGGGTTGCTTAGATAGTACTAGTTTAATGGTGACAATAGTTTGGTTTGATCTTTGGCTACTCTTGAATCTACCCTGGTTGACTAGGAGGCATATAAGTTATTGTGGGACAAATCATGGAATGGGTGGTTGATGACTTATTTGGTGGCACCAATGCTACCCTGGCACCGGCCATTAGCTACTGGTTTCATTTTTGTTTTGTTATCTCTTGTTCACATGAATTGTCTCTATTTCTGGTGGGATTAGTTGAGAAGCTATTGTGATTCACAGTAAAAGTATTATAGAGGCCCTTATTCTAGTAGTCAAATTGCATTTTGTCCCTTACATTTAAAAAATGGATAAATTAGTCGTTAGATCAAAGAGTAAATTGATTTTTTTGTTAAAAAATTCATCCATTCCTATTGTTAAAATTTGATCTTTGTATATCAGCATGAGGTATACATGACATGTCATGTATAATTGTTTGGTTTTTTCGTTAATCATCCCAAATTTTAACAATAGAAATGAATAAATTTTTTTAACAGAGGAGATCAATTTGATATTTATTCATTTTTTGAGTAAAAAAAGTAAAATATAATTTGACATCTAATTCAGGGGCCTCCATAATCATTTTACTTATGATTGATCTACATCTTAACGGAACTTGTAATAAGCTCGATTCTCACAAAAAAATTTTGGGTGAAGTGGTATGGTACATTAAGGGTAAGATGATTGAAAAGTAAAAGACAATCAATGATCTCCCTACAATTAGTTTTAATGATCACACGATGCTAGCCTTTTCATTCTTGCAAATGAACAAGCCTCTTTGACTGCCATGGCTTCAACTGATTTGATTGATCCAACAACTTTCCAGAGGCTCAATCCAACAATAAGTCTCCCTGTTCAATTTCGGCAAACGGCGAATCCTCCCCAAGGAAGCATCACAATTTATCTTTATAGCATTCGGAGGGGGGCATTGCCACATAGTAAGGTCGTGCGCATGAGGTATGACGAAGACTCAAACATCGCTTCCGTAAAACTCACATAAGCGTGAGAAGTTGCAAGCCATGCTGTGATCGAATCGCCCTTCATGCTATTGAAGACGAACTCATTCCTAGCTTTCTAGACATGCCAGCACAAGCCTGACATGACCTATGTTGCTCCTGTAAATGAGTAGTAGTAGACCTGTTTAATGACACGGAACGGAAGAAACCAAACCAAACCATTTTTAGTAGTTTGATGACTACGTGCTCTACATGACCGAGCGGTCAAACCATTGTATTAGTGCTCTGCCTGATTTAAATCTTGATGTTGAATATTATGACGGCGGCAAGCCATGGTTGAACAAATAATAAGCCAGCAATTTTGATTCATCTACTTAGAACTGAAAAATATTTGAATAAAGGACTACATGAATTCAAAACGAGTTTAATTTTGAATGATCTTAACAAGTAATTTAAAATGACTTCGAACTTGAGATAATCTCTAATAAATAAATCCGAATAATTTAAAGGCGAAATAATTTAGAATCAAAATTAACGAAAATGTTGTACACAAATTAACATGGTTCAAAATTGACTCCGCCCTGCTAATTAAATACCATTTAATTAGCACATGTTGTGCTGTTCAGTGTTCACTTTCTTTCCGTTTCATAGTTGGTGCCATTTCTGTTTCCGTTTGGTAATTCCATTTTCTCCCTCCTTTTCCTTCCTCTCCGTAAAAAAAAAAATCAATAGCAGAAGAAAACGAGAACAGCCATCGCCCCTCCCCCCATGGCGGATTCCAACCCTACTCCTCGCATATCGGTTCATCAAGCTCTTGGAGGTGGCACAGGTCTCTCTCCCCCCCCCCTTCTCTTCTTCTCTTTTAACACCTCTATGTATATTCATACATGTATGTAGCAGTGTTTTCATTTGATTTCGGATAAATCAATTTCACTTCCATTACCGATCCCACCATTATTTCCACGAATATATGTTATGGGGTTGGCATGATTTGATTGTTTATACACTGTTGTTGGTAGTTGCCGATGTGCTGCTGTGGAGAGAATGGTGTAGCGGTGTTGTGATGCTCACCTTGTCAACCATGGTGTGGTACCTTTTTGAAAGAGCTGGTTATAATTTCTTGTCTTTCATGGCCAACGTATTGTCGCTCCTTGTCGCTATTCTCTTCTTCTGGGCCAAATCTGCTTCTCTTCTCAACAGGTTTCCCCCAGTTTTATTACTATCTTGCTTTAACTCGAATACAAGCGCCAGATACATATACGAGTATAATTAGTTTTTTTTATATATATTTTTCATGTATTTAGAGAATCTTCGTATATCATGTCCTCGTATCTAATGCAGGTCTTTACCATCCCTTCCTAATTTAGAGATTTCTGAGAACACAGTTGTGATTATTACTGATGAGTTACACCAATGGATCAACCATACATTATCCATTGCACATAACATTGCAATTGCAAGAGATTTGAAGTTTTTTCTTAAGGTCCAAAGTCTTTTGCCTTTCTATTCGTAAATGTTTTTGTTGATCCTTTGACATAATACTTTTCACATGCCTTCGGACAGGTTGCCGTCAGCTTGTGGTTAGTTTCGTACATAGGTAGTCTCTTCGAATTCCTCACTCTGGTCTATATCGGTGAGCTTTACAAGACCCTGTTTGTTTCAATAATGGCGAGGATTCATTTTACTTCTTCCGCGTATGCTGATTTTGGTAGAGAAGTTTCTGTAGGAGTTATTCTTAGTCTATCAGTTCCGGTGGTATACGATACATACCAGCACTTCATCGACGAGAAGCTTTATGTGACACGCAGATTCATTCAAACACAATATAGGAAAATCGATGAAATGGTATTGAGGAAGCTTCCTTTGCCCTCAAACGGTGGATACCCCCTACATTCTTGATTTAAGCCTTGACCTGCAGGTTTGTTTTATACATTTGTGGTTATAATTTATAATTTACCTGTTCATTGGGTTTTAGACAGATTTACTAATGTTGGAGGAAACCCTGTTTATATTTTATCAGAAACTCAGTAATTCAGTGTTGTATTAATACATGTATTTATTAAAAAAATGCTAAGGGTGGCTTGTAAAACAGTTATCAGCAGTAAAATCACGTTCAACTATTCTACATTTACCATGAAAGGCAGAATTTATGCAAGCTTGGGAATTGGAATACTCTCTGTATTAGGCAATGTCACCGAGCGTAACAGTTCCAGCGAGAACACCAGCCCCAGAAAGTGCGAAAGGATAGTGTTTGCCGATGCCTGCACGAGCAAAGAGATATGTAAGGGTAAGGCCATGCAATAACCAAGGTTATTGCAGTTGCACCACCATGAATATCAATATATGACTGCAATGTGACGTATATAAAGACACCTCTAAATTTAAAACAAATTGCTAGCAGGTGACCTCAGGCAGCTTTCCAAATCTCGATATTACAAGCATGGACCTCATTCAGCTAAATGCTATATAGATATTCCATTATGAGGCCCGAATTAGATGTAAGTACCTGCACCAAGAATACATCCAAGGCAAGAACTGGACTAGAGCCGGGAGCAATTCCTTGGTAATAAGGAGTTGTGGAGGAGGTAAGTGCCTTCGCGACTAGTAAACCGACTGTTGCTTGCATGCCAAGAATAGCAGCACCCATTCCCAAAAGATTCAGAATGATACCATTTTTCAAGCTTTTCACAACATTGGCACGAGGAGGAGCCTGAAACTCAAGGGGAATTTTTTTAGTAGCGGATGTTGAATGAGGTGATGAGTCAAAAGATCAAATAAGCCCTGAATTTGGGTACATGCCTAATCATAAAAATCCCTCAAACCCAAAAAGAATTCTACACATAATAGGTGACTTAATCTAGACTGAGCTCAAATCAATCACAAAGTCTATAATTCTAATTCGAGGAAGAAAATAAGGCGACAGAAACAAGGAAAAAGAGCTTCCCAACGATATAAGAATGTCACCCTTTTCTTCCAAATAAGTTGATGAACTTTCCAAGTGCAGATTGCACTCAACCATATCAAGCATGGTATTCGTTTAAAATGATTAACTTAAAAGTATCTATAGGTAACTCAACTATTAATAATAACACAAGTATTATTTAAATGTCTCATCTCTCAGTACTCCCGAATTTAAAATGATCTGTCTAAGTGAATGCTATAATCCAATTTGTTTCGGTTTATTGTTTGACAGTCATCCTAAATAATGTAATTAACACAAGTTCAATTCACAATACCTTTGAAGGATCATTAACAGTCCTTTTGAGTTTCTCGGAAAGTCGAATATAACCAAATGACCAAAAAACCGATATGAATGCAGCTACAATTCCACCGAAAGTAGCATAAAACATAGCAGGTGATGTAGTTTTCCCAGTAACCACAACTGAAAATGAAAGTATCACAGCCGCAACCACCGAGCAAACTAGCTGCCCCCAAAACCCTAAATTCCCCAATCGTTTAAAGTATCTTGACGTGGTCTCTAACCTCTTGGCTACCTGCACCATTTCAGTTCAAAATCTTCAAAACAAACAGGATTTAGAACAAAAACAAAAACCCTTCATTTACAGTCCATTAAACCCTAAACCCCACTAAACAATCCAAAATTAACTCACAGCATTGTATTAGGGTTTAGGGTTTGTAGCTTTTCTCTGGGTTTTGATGTTACTGATTATAAGAACAATGTGGATTACAGGTTGAATTTCTTTTGTTTTTTTCAAGATTTATCAGAACAGTTTGACCAAGTTAAAACAAAGAGCAGAAACCCAATTCAATAAAGTTGAAACCTGAGCACTAAATAAGCCAAAACCAATAAAATTCTTGAATCAGTTAAAATGGGGGAAATCTAATATTAAGAGAAGGGAAGTGAGGGGAGTACCTGAGCGAGCTTTGCCTTGTCAGAATCATCATTAGGGGAGGTAGAACCAGGTGAAACTGAGGAAGAAGAAGGAGAAGAGACTCTGCTCAACAAAAGCTTAGATCTTTCAACACTGAGAGGGTTCCAGGAAGCGAACGGGGAGATTAGTGGCTTCGGTTTCCGAGTTTCAAGTGAAGCGATAAAATTTGGAGAAGAAAAAGTTATCGCTGGTCGGCGTCGGTGAGTTGGAAGGAGGGGACCCACCGCCACCAAACAAATGCCGGAGCGAGTTGCCGGCGGTACCAATAACGTTTGCATGATGACTGGATGATGTGCAGGGGCCGCTTGCGCACGGTGACGGTTGTGAAGTGGCAGCAATTCGGGCTTGCCCAATTGATTTGTAATTTCATTTGTTTTATACCGAGTTCATGGATGTAAAATCGAATCATTCTGCTGATTTTTTATTTTCTTTTTGCCATTTAGATTAAAATTTCTTTCTAATATTTAAGGTTTTATTATCCATAAATATTGTACTATGTATTAATTTAATTTTTAATAATACATTTGTGGTAGTTTTGGTAAAAGAAAAAACTGATACTTTATAATTTCTATCCATTTTTATCATTAAAAACTAATTATTGTCCATCAATACGAGATATACTTGCATGCCATTGATTATTGTCTAATCACTCTAGTTATTTAATTAGTCATGCCAATTTTTAATTTTTAATAATAAAAATTAATTTATCTTTTTCTAAATAAAAGAAGCAAAATACAATCTAAATCCGAATATAATGATCTCTATAATACTTTTACCAATCGTATTTTTAAACTGCATAGCAAAGTTAAATAATTGAGGATAATTATGACTCAAACATCTTGGTGAGCTAATTGTTTAATGGATAGGCCAGTGTTTCCATTTGTATGTTTTTCCAGCAACGAATGCCCACTGAAATAGCTTGAAGCTAAAGTTTGGATCCTTAAAAGGGTAAACTGTTGAAACTGCAGTCAATGCACCTGCCCTGCTTGAGTACAACAGGGTTCTATAGAGAGAAAAATGCTCTTAACCGCACTCAAATTCACGACCTCAAGCTCGGCATAGCCATTGATACACATTCACTCTTCACATGCACGTCACTATGACTTAATTCATGGTCTGTACATAATGTTTGTGGACAATACATGAGATTTCATAACTATTTGAACCTTTTATTCCCTGAAAATTTCGTGAATTGTAAGCAAAGGAAGATCATGTCTTCACTAAACTTATCCAAATGGAATGAAAAATAGTTGTATATCATCGTAATTTACGAACCGGAAAGGAAAGGAACTTGAGCTAAACTTGAGGGTAAGGAAATGTGAAGGTTATTAATCGCTAAATAAGCAGCAATACCGGCAGCGTAACCGGCAAAAGCAAAACCACTCACCTGCAAGAAAACAAATCTTTTACTAAAAGTTGATCCCTTTTTTTTTTTCTTTGAAAAAAGGAATGTAACCGAGAGCAAGAATTACCTTTTGGAAATACCAAAAGAAGTCGACTTTTTCCATTCCCATGTATGCAACTCCGGCCGCAGACCCGATAACTAGCATGGATCCACCAGTACCGGCACAATATGCAACAAGTTGCCAGAACTCGGAGTCCTGGGGAAATGAAGTGAGATCATACATTCCCATTGTTGCTGCGACAATTGGGACATTGTCGATAATTGCTGACACAACTCCTATGGCACTTGCAATCAGTTCAATGCTAGGGATATGAGCATCAAGGTAATTTGCTAACTCCCGAAGAAGACCTGCTGATTCTAGGCTGCAGAAAGTACAACTCAGAAATATCAAATAGAGAAAGATCGAATATAAAACTTAATTATATAAATGAGGTAACGATAAATATAAGCAATGAAGCTTCGATTTGAAGTTGTTGAATGTCGAACAAGACAAAAATTAATGCTCTCAAACAGACAGTGATACTGTTATCTTGTATTTACCAGCTCACGGACAAAAGGATTCCGAGGAAGAAAAGAGCTCCTTGAGTATCGATCCTTGATAAAGCTTGTGGAACTTTCAGTTTTTGCCTTTCGGATTCACCGTAATGAATAGCATCAGTCAGAATCCAAAGAACTCCAAGTCCAAACAACATGCCCATAAAAGGAGGCAAACCAGTTAAAGCCTTGAACACTGGAACAAAAACCAAAGCACCAATACCAACACAGAAAACAAGTTGCCCTCTCGGAGCCATTTGTTGAGATGCCAAAATATTGGGAGAATCTTGTCCTTTCCCATTTACTTCACTGAACGAGGAAAGAAAACATGCATCATTTCAACAGTATTTCGTGAAGTTTAAGGTAACCTCTTAAAACTGAACTTTCCCAACATGTCTTGCCCATGCAAGGAACATACCTAGTCAATGACATAAGCGCCAACGGAACAGTTAGAGAAACAAGTGAAGGAATTATCAAACCCTGTTTGCAACGAAATCAAAGTTAATTAACTCCACCTAAAGTCAGTAAAAACAAAAAATTGGTGAACCCGTGAGAATTATGAAAGCACCTTCATAGTCTGCAATGTGGATATTTGACCATGTATCCAGAGCATGGTAGTAGTAACATCACCAATAGGAGTCCAAGCACCACCAGCATTTGCTGCTATCACAACAACAGCTCCTAGAAGCCTATTGCAATATATATTCATATAAATGGTTTTAAGAAATTGAACCGTGTTACTAATGGTTCTCAATGTACTATCCTAATATACCAAGAGTTGACTCGATTGTGTAACGTACTTGCGGTATTCCGATGGAGGTACTAGTTTCCTCAACAAAGAAACCATGACTATTGTAGATGTCAGATTGTCAAGGATGGAACTAAGAAAAAACGTCACGAAACCAACCTGAAATTTTCAAGGTGCAGGTGAGACAGCTAACACAAAATTTCATCTAAGATTTCACACTTCCAAAATTTCTTCATAAGACTAAATATGATTGAACCTTCAATAAGATGCATATGCAAACAATCAATGATAAGATAGTCAATATGACCGTTTTGAGGAGAAATCAACTCACCACCCAAATCAGAGTTTGCGGCTTTCGAGTGGTTATGTTGTCAGTAACCAACTTAAATCCTTGATGGGCATCAACTATCTCAACAATGGTCATTGCACCAAGCAAGAAAAACACTATTTCACTGACTTCTGCAGATGCATGTGTCAATTCTGAAACAGCTATATCACTTGAAGGAGCCTAAAAACGAAAATAAAACATGACAGCCCCAGCATTATCAAACAAGTAAAGATAGATAAAGTTGGAAAATAAGTAAGAAAACAATAGAAAAATGTCTGATGAATCGGCATATGTAGAATACCGTAGAATGCCATAAATTAAGAGAGATAGTCATAGTCATCATTTGCATAATCCTTTTATAGAATAACAAGACAAATGAACACATAATTTAGCTCTCCCAAAACCCTAAAAGGTAGAAACCCAGCACGGTGCTTGAATGAAGTATCTAATACGCAACAGCCTTTTGTGTTTTCATCCTAATTTACAAGAATGTTAATAGAAAGTAGCTCATAAACACAACTAGAAGTATCGGTCTTACCCCAATGCTTCGTACTACCCATAAACTCACAGCCATCAACAATCCTACACCACTTTTATTAAAGGCTAGAGACTCCTCAAAGATAATGCCAGCATATCCTATTCCAAAAAGCAATGCCATAGCAATATCCTGCATTATGAAGTCAATAAAATCAAGAAAGGGACTTCAGTGCATAATCCAATAATACGAAAAACATCACCCAAAGACAGGATTACACAAGAAACTAAAGATAAACCTGGTGGTCAGTAACCCATGTTAGGTTAATTGCCAGAGTCCCCGTTAAAGCAGCTGTGAAAACCGCAATAGTTTTCAATAAATCAGTCTTTGGCTGGTAAGCAGCTTCAAACTCCAGCGAGCTAGTTTCATCAACCGAACATAAGGGATCACATGTTCCAGATTCTGAGGACAGCCCCTGTTGAAAGTTTACACGAACAATCAAAATACAAATACAAATACAAGTACATGTCCAAGCAATCACAAATTGTAGAAATCTATTACAGCACAAACGGGCTAAGAACTGGAGCAAAGTATGGAATCAAACAATTACAGCACAAACAGGCTAAGAAGTAAAACAATCCAGATTAGAACTAACTGACTGACTAAAACCCACACATAGGAGACCCACGCGTATGATTGCACATAGTGCTTCTAAAACATAGGTACTGAAGACACGGGGCCTCCGCCTTTGCCAACTGTGCCAAGGCCTCGTTGGCAAATCAATCTTATTTCTAAACATCCGCAGAAGGTAATTTATAATAGTAATCGCTTGAAAACTACATCAAATGCTACGAGCTCCTCGTTTACTGTCTTAATTCAAACTTAAACATACACTACCAAGATAAAATCTTAAACTCTATGAACTAAAAGAACAGGCTAATAGGTACCCTTAACAAAACATGACAAAACAAACAAAATCAAAGCAAAAAGGATCTCACCCAAATCCATAAATTAAGAAAACAAGAAAATGGGTACTCAAAAAACGAATTTTTATTAAAGAAATAGGGATAGAAAAAACAAAAACCTTAATCTGCTCTTCATTGTTGGGTTGAACTTGTCGTTGACTTGGAGAAGAAGAGCCCCTGGCCTTATCCTCAGCTCTAGCAAGAACTCCATTGCTAAGCAACCTTGGGGCTCTGCTTCTATAAAGGGAAGTCCCAAAGCTAGGCAAAGAGTAGACAGAAGGCGCGTGCAAAGATCGGTTCTTGAAACGACATGAGGGTGAAAAATGAGTCCCAATTGATAAGGCGGCCATTAAAAGCCCGGATTTTTTTAAAAGGAAAGTTGTTGGAGGTTGAAAGAGAGTGCCTTTCACTCACTCTTACAAGGAACAAGTCATCTGGGACGATGGTAATATGGGCACTGCTATTGCCTCTTGCAAGGTCTCAGTCTCACGTGAGTGTGGAAGCAGTTGTGATGAGAGTGCAAATTGCAAAAGAGTAGAACTTTTTTTTCTGCTTGGAATTTTGTAAAGAAATCCAAAAAGGTTAATTCCACTAAACATCACCAAACTATTGCTCATATTCTAAATTGGTCCCTACACTTCAAAACTTTCGGATTGTTTCCTTAAAGTATTTGTATTGTATCTATCATGTCTTTTCGGCAATTTAGCCAACAATTTAGACTTTATACGCTAGTTTGGATTAAATTGTAAGAATGTGTGTATTTAGCATGTTAAAAAAAAACAATATTGTTAAAATTTAAGAGATTATTTTCTCAATACATCGTATCCAAGTCATTCTTGCATATATTAAGTACACAAGTGAAATCAGCCTAATTCATGGTACTAGCACCTCATGATAACATACATGGACTAGTTTCTAATGGTAAAAATGGATGAAATTTTTAACATAATAACTAATTTACTCTTTGATCTAATATATAAGGATTAATTTACCTATTTTTTGAGTAGAGGGACCATAATACAATTCAAATCCTATTATAGAGTCCTCCATAATACTTTTATCCCAAATCCGCTTATTTTAAAGATACTCTAAAATTTAACACTTAAACTACCAGTAGTATTCAATTAAACTGCTTTTAAGTTTATGAACCAATTTAAAATCTGATTCGTAGTCTGAGGACTTTTGATAAATTAACCCTTACATAAAATTTTAGAAAGTAATATTTATTAAGATATAAAGACAGGACACGTGGTTTGCTTCCATGTCTCAAATATGTCTGGTCCTCTTCCAACTAGCGTAATGTCCAGAAAAGATTAGATTAGAAAGGCCGGCCGCCAATCTCCTCAAAACAACAAAAATCAAATTCAGAGCTTCCTCCAAACATGGTCTTAGCTCAAGTCTCAGCTTCCCTTTCTCTTACCGTTCATGGTACTGTCTCTCAAATTCTTCGTCTCTTTCATATTTTTGCTTTATTTTAATAACCCATCTCATTACAATTTTCTTTGCAGATGTCTCCCCTATCATCTCTCCAAAAACAACCCACAAACTTTCTCGTGTACCCATTTCCAGTTTTTCAGGAACTGGTTCCATTTTTGCCACTGGTTCCCCTTTCTGTAAGCGAATTCTGTTCTGCTATGTTATACCCTTTTTTTCCTTTCATTACAAATGAACCATTTTATGTTTTTTTTTTGTAGTGATAAGGGAATCATTTAACCAAAGGAAACCTGTATGTAAAGCAACAACATTTACCATTACATGTGAGCAAAGCACCAAGGGGGGTAGCACCAACAGTTTGGATGTATGGCTTGGCAGGCTTGCTATGGTTGGTTTTGCAGTAGCCATTACTGTTGAAATATCCACTGGCAAAGGACTCTTGGAGGTACCCACTACCCCCATTGTGCCCATTTTTTGTTTCTGGTTTATTTTTTTTATGTTTAAAACATGTTATTTTCAATTTGGTCCTTTGCAGAATTTTGGCCTTACAACACCTTTGCCTACAGTGGCCTTAGCAGTGACTGCGTTGGTTGGTGTTTTGACAGCTATTTTCATCTTTCAATCAGCCTCTAAAAGTTCTTAAGATTTATATGTTTAATGCTGTGTTCTTTTTTTGGTTCACTGAATGTTCTTCAATTGTCTTTGTCATCAATAGGATAAGCTTAACATTGTATAAGAAATTCAACTTTTGAATGAATGCCTTTCATTTTCAGCACTGTTTCAGCCACAAACATAATGATAGAATATAGATACGAAGTTGCAATGAAATGGTTTTCACCAAAATTTTCATTTTGCATTTCGATATTTCGGTCGATAAAGAGACAAGATGACATTGTTAACAAAAAAGGGGAATGGTGAACTACACATTATACCTCATGAAGGGTTCAATTGGCTTAAAAAGCTTTCAATGAGGAGAAGATATACGAACAAAATGCTAACTTTCGGAAAGTCAATGTACTTAGATATCCATGGATTGTTGACTGGACAAAGCCTTTGACTTTTTACTCTTTTTCTTCCTCCCACCATTCTGGTTCTTCTTTTTCTTCGGTTTCTCGTCTAAAGCAGGTTGTGTGTTCTGTAAGTGTTGATGAATGGCAGCTAGTGGATCGGCTTGGAAAGCAGGATGCTCGAGAACTGCACTCAATTGATTTCCCTCTTTCAATCTGATACGAATTCATTCACTAAAATCAGTTAATTATTACGAGAGATAACCGAACATTATAACAAAAGACAGAATCACAAAACCAACGGACGCACATTAATTGCTGCCTAGATTTGCAGTTGAGCTTGAAATCATTGGCTCTAGGAGCTTTCAACTCTGGGAGAAACTCCGAGAGAGCAGAGAGGTCATATGCTTTCAGTTTCTTCTGTCGACTTCGAAGCTTCTTCTTCTGATCATAAACAAGCTCATTAGCAAACACGCTAAACCGCTGAACATAGAGAATAGATCTTCGTATTATTTGACCAACCAAACCCCACCCCAAATCCACATTTAGCAGTTGCTCCAACAGACATACAGCGGTACCGTACAAAGCTCGTTAGAATTCCGAAATATTCTTTATCTAGTCTTCCATTGTCTAATTTTCAAGAACTTACAATAACAAAGGATTCATTATTCTACTACTGATTATCAAAACCAACTGTTAGTAATCTTACATCCCAATCATTCATACTATCATCTATATGGTCAGATTCTATTTCCGAATGCTAATGAAGTCGATAATCACGGGTATCAGTAAAGAAACCAGCCATATCAGATAAGTTATATATCCGAAATCCCAAACTACATATAACATAATTGACATAAATAGACACAGATATAGGCAAAAATGGAAAAATCATGGCATCAAAAGACTTTGCCATAAAATTCCAGCATTGAACCCTAAACCCAAAATAAGAATACATATATATTTGCATATCACTCGATAATGGTAACATAAATCATTAAATTTAAAGTGTTTTTCAAGTAAAGAAGATTCTTATCACCTTTGTAATGTCCTTCTTGGCAGTCAATGAAGCAACAGTATCTCTAACCTCTGCATATATATATATATATATAAAACAAATAGTTGTTGAAACTTTAAAACATCACAGAAAAATTTAACTAAAAGCTAATTTCTGAGTTTGAACTTTGAACTCACTGGCATAGAACTGGACCTTCTTATCGAACTTTTTATCTGCTTTAGAAGAAGAATCTGGTCTGCCAAAAAAATTACACGAAATTCATAAAAAAATTGCAGAATCCCAAGTTTCTAACATTAATCAAGAAAGTAAATTTACACTGAAAAAAAAATCAAAACAAAACACCCACTGGGAGCTTGGTTTCCCCATTTTTGAATAAATTCAGAGGTTTTAACTTTGAAGGAACGAACCCAAGTTAGGGTTTTTAGGATTTTGATTATTGAAGCACAACCTGAACTAGAGAAGTAACTCAAAACGAAAAACGCTCAGCCTGCAACGAAACCCATTTATTTTAGCTTTGTTTATAGGGTTCAGGCCTTCTTTACATGCCCAGGAAAAATTAGGGTTTTTACTGTTATGGGCCATTAATCTGCACAAAACTTTGATTGGGCAAAATGTGTGGGCTTTGACTTTCTTTTCCCTTGATTTTTAATTTAAAAAGTGTTCACTAATATTTATTTTGATAATTGTTTTATTTCAATATATATAAATATTAATATATTTATATATTTTTTTATTTTATTTTTAAACTGTAAAATAAGTTGAGGTCAAAAAACTTAAAAGCTCAAATTCAATTTAACGTGGGATGAGTTGTTCGATTGATGAACTCGACTAATAAACATTTCTAATCTCGAGTTAATGTGCTTCTTGTTATCGATTCAATGTTATTTTTATTTTCATCAAAACTAATCATACCAATCATTAAAAAAAAAAAAACTTAGACTAAAAATCTTTATTTTTGTACTGTTGTGGGTCAATAAGGATTTTGACATATTAACTAATTGAGAAATAGTTGGCAATGAACTACTAACAGACTGTGAAACTGACTTAAATGATGTTTCTGCAAATTTATTACAGTAAAGACAGCAAAGGACACATCAATCATAAGTGAAAAAAGAAAAAATGAAAATTCTTCTGGAAATTTAACCAAGCAGAATGGAGTTTTCTACACTTCTTCACCATGTTCCAAGGAGAAGTTCATTCAATAGCCTTTTTACTGCATTTGTTACCATCCATAACTAAAACGAGCATAGTTAGGTTACTGGCATGGCCCGTACACCCATCCGGTTCTTACATTGTTTGTGTTATGTCACACCCCCATTATGAACAAATCTTTTAAACTAGAAGTTAAAAAGAGTGGAGTTGCGTATTGAGTATTAACTCGATTAATGTGTTTATTATTATAATGTAGGAGGACATGAATTTGAGTATGTTGAAGCACATTGTCCTCCTATTTATAGGTTGAAAAAAGATTATGAGTAGTTCTAGACACTGTACTCAAAAAGAGTAAATATGATCAGAACAAATAATGACATTGTTAAAAAACGAATGTTTAAAGAGTGGAGTTACTCTAACCAAATCAAGTTGTATTTTTATTTAATCTATAATTGATTTTTATTTTTATGAGGTAAAAATAATTTTAAGATATTATATAAAAGATTAATTTTAGAAATTCTATGAAAGAGTTAGGTAAAAATATCATGAGGGCCGTTGTATTAGAATTCAAATTACATTTTAGCTCGTTTATTCAAAAAAGGGGCAAATTAATCTCTATATGTTAGATTAAAGAATAACCTGATCATTCTATTAAAAATTTCATTCATTTTTACTATTAAAAATTGGTTCTTGTATAAGCGTTACTGTCTGGTTATTCTATCAGTCACACCAGTTTTTAAAAGTACAAATAGAAGAAATTTTTAACAAAAAAGACCAATTTGTTATTTGATCTAACGTACAGAGACTAATTTATTTATTTTTAGTAGAGAGAACAAAATACAATTTGACTCCTAATACAGTAGCCTTTATAGTACTTTTATTGTAAGAGTTATTAATTTTTTTATTACTTAGCAAAATTAATACTTTTAAAAATATTTACTAAAAAAAAAAATTTATAAAATAATATCCAAAACTCATACATTTTTTAAAATAAAGTCCAAAAATCCAAAAAAAAACCTAAGAACCAAATCGAATAATCATAAAGAATATAAAAACTTTAAAAAACAAATCAGATGGAACCGAACTCACCTCTAACTTTCAACCCAATACCAATTTTGTTCTTCTTTTAATATTTTGATTAGATTATTGGTCTCAATCTTTGTCTTCCCATACTGTCAATAAAAACCCCATGTTCCTAGTTCACCTAAAAGCAAATATTATCTACAAAAAGAGAGGGAATGGGTCTAAAACATATCACAAACATGGTTTGATTATAATTTTATATCAGAAAGATGACTTTTGAAGTTCAATAACAAAAAGGACCCAAAAAAAAAAACCTAATAGTACAAGACCATGTTTGAAAAAACCAGCTTGATTATGGTCTGGGGGTCACCTTAAGACTGCCAAAAGATACTCAAATCTTTGTCTGAAAACCAGACATGGTAACAATGGGAGGGGGACAGCCTAGTTTCAAAGATTTTGGTACACTAGCTGACCTCAAAAAAACTGCAAACTTGTCCTTTTTCTCTGGCCATTTAAAAGGGACTGTTGAGGCCCAAAACCAAAAGCCTATTCTACACGACTACAACATCTTATTACAAAGAAATTTCACCACTTTGACAACAGAAAAAAACTGTAATAAAAAAACACAACGTAATCCATTCTTGAGCCTCCTTTGAATGAGCTGTGATACCATATGAATTTTTTTACCTCATAATTACAATAAATAATTTTATTATCTTTATTATTTTTAATTTTATTAAAAATAAACGCATCGTTTACCCAATCAAAATTTTAATACTATTTTAAGCTTTAACCTTCTAAGTACCTCCACCCCAGCAGTCTCATCACAGCCATAACCTTGTTCTTCACCATTATTTCTGCATTCTATGCTTGTGGTCTCCCTCTAAATTTAAATATCATTCTACTTTTAAATGTGTTGGTGCTCGTAATTTAAATCTTTTATTTCGTAAATTAAGGTTATATTCAATGAAAGAGTAAAAAGTATTATAGAGGTAATTATATTAAGAGTTATATTGTATTTTCTTCTCTTCATTTAAAAAATAAGAAAATTAATCTTTATGCGTAAACTGGTCATTTTGTTAAAAATTTCATTAATTTCTACTATTAAAAATTAATCTTTGTACATCAATATGAGGTACACATGCATGGGTAGCACTAGAGATGACTGGTAGTGGCAAAGCCCCCCTAAACTAGGAAATAACATTTTTTCCCATTCAAAGGTCAAATTACACTTTGATCTCAAAATGATAAAATTTTAATTTAATCTTTTAAAAATTATAAACATAAGTTAATATAATGATGAATTTACATTTTAATTTTCATAAAAATACATAACTTAATTCTAACCTCAAAAAAATAAATTCAAGCTTTACCCTTGTACATGTGACACATAATGTGTAATTGTCTGATTATTTCATCAACTACACTAATTTTCAATAATAGAAATTATTAATTTACTATTTATTCTAACATATATAAACTAATTTAGTTATTTTTTAAATAAAAAATATAAAATACAATTTAACTTACCGTACAAAAACTTTCATTATATTTTTATCTCGATACGGATTAATGGTGGTTCCAATTATTCTTTAAGACGTGGTTGTCTTAAAGGTGGACAAACATTTTCAAGTGATGAAGAACAAGAAATGTATGGGTCAGTTTATTTTTGTATGTTAGATATGGGTTTTTCTTTTCCTTTAATTGATGAGAAAAGTCAAGCTCACCGATGAGCTGCTCCACAGCTTTTTACGAGTTTTGCAAATAGTCCTCTTGCTCAGGCATCAGGTCCTTCCTCCTCTGTATTAAGAACAACAATAAATCAGATTTGAAAATGGAAAAAAAATAGTGACTTTGAGGATGAATTGAAAGGATTAAATCACCATTTAACTAAAAACTACATCCATTTTTTTTTGGTAAATTAATCCAACGTCACTCGACTTTAAAAAGTTAAAAAATGGTTATTAAATTGTTTGAAAGTTTTTATTTAAGTCATCGAAATGTTAAAATTGTTGTTGTACGGCCTTCTCTGTTCACACAGTCTGCACTAATTGGAAGCTCTCATTCCCTTTTCATTTTAAAATTCAATTTTTTTTTCATAAAACAAGTTTAAACGTCACGAATCTGCGAACTAAAATCCAAACGACTTTCATTTTTAATCTTCGACACTGACCATCAAATTGACTTGGATCTAAGGTATATTATTTTACTCGTCGATGCGTATTGACTCATCATACTGATTATGAAATTGTTGCTTGAAACTCAATACCCATACTTTTTAAAAAGAAACTTAACAACTCAGTGACTTAAATATTCTTTTTTAATAATTTAAAAAAAATTGAAGAAGATAAGGTTAAATTACATGTGCTTAGTTTGCAATCTTGGCATTTCATGTAGATAGTGACCACTGCCCAAACATTGGATGCCCTATTGGATGGAAGTATCCTACATAAACTATTTAATATAAGGGATGTAACAAGAATTGACTTGGCACAATTATTTGATTCAAAGTTATTTGACAGTGTGGTTTTAAATTGAGACATCCATTTCTGATTTCTTTTGGGGCCATTGCTGCCACAAAAGGGCTCCATCCACTTGTCCCCTTGAAGATTTATAGTCCTTATAGATTTTGAGACAAATATTGTGAATAGAAAAAAAAATGGTTAAAAGAAACTTACTCTCATTCAAACCAGGGGTAGTAGAGGTCTTGGCCTCCTTAGACTAAATGGGTAAATTGGTTTCAATTTTGGTCTTTTTAGTTTTTGATTAAAATAGAAAAATTATAATTTTAATCATTTTGAAAATTTAATAATTTAATTTAAGCATTTTTTTAATGATAACGTCTAAAGTGAGATTTTATTATAGTGGGATCTCATGGGATTTGTTTTAAATTAGCGATTGTGGATAAATGACAGAAATGAGGAGACATAGAACATGTTAAATCGGTTATCAAATACATTCTCCCATTTTTTAGTGTTGAAATCGATTGAATTGGTTAAAAGATAAACTCGCATTTCGCAATACAAATCTTACATGACATGATCAATGATGGATTTTTTTTCTCCCTTTTCACTTCAACTATTGATTTAAAAAGGATTTCATGAGTTCCACTATAATGAGATCTTCAAATAGGCGCCATTGATAAAACACGTCATTTTACTATAAGTTTAATAAGTTTGTTAATGTTATGTTCAATTATTGTATTGATTAGATAGTGGAAGGGAAATGAAAAACAGAGAAAGTAAAGAGAGATTTGCACATGGTCATTTGTTAATACAATTCAGAAACAATCCTACTCTACGAAGCCTCAATCAGTAAATGATTCTTATTCAACAATCTTTCATATCACCTATTGATTCAAGCCTAATCTACCCTTACACAAAGAAATAATTGTAGCCCTAATATTAACTCCAATCACTCATCCCAAAAACTTAAGGTTCAATCTCTCACAAAAAAAACCTACTAGAGTGTGAAATTAGCATAACACTCTCTTAAATCGGTACCCCTTCCGTGCGAATTGGCATTACTATTTATAAGCTTAATATAATAGTCTATTCCATTACCATAGTCCAATATAAACTATTCTTCTTCAAAAAATAATCAGGATAAATAAAGTGGAATTAATCTCCTTAAAATTAGTCATGATATATGCCTTCGAGATCGAAATTTTCTCACCAAAAGCCCTAGTCGGATTCAACCTCCCCCACATACTCAAACTATTCATATATACAACCTCTTTAATTTCAACATTGAACACTAGAATGAAAATGTCCAAGAAACCATTTGCTTATTAAAACAACATCCAATAAAAC
Organism: Gossypium hirsutum; assembly: GCF_007990345.1. Classification (NCBI taxonomy): domain Eukaryota; kingdom Viridiplantae; phylum Streptophyta; class Magnoliopsida; order Malvales; family Malvaceae; genus Gossypium; species Gossypium hirsutum. The sequence goes on from NC_053426.1 coordinate 110,969,508, forward strand.
TCACGTAAAGAAAGACAGCATATAAATATACTCAAACTCTCTTGTGTCTCTAACAACCACCATTTTGAATATAAAAATTTTAACTTTGTGGCCTCTCAAATTTTATATCTTTTTTATCTCTACCCTTAAACAAGATTTTGAACTTTAGGAGAGAGATATAAGTCTTACATGGCAGAAAACAATTGTGAGGGAGTCAATAAAGGTGGAATATTTTCCCATGATTCATGTTGAATTTTATGTTGTTGGGGAAAAAAAGAAGGTTGGGGATCAATGATCATAACATTTTGGTAAGTGGTTTTGGGTCAAAAAGTACACTTAATACATGGAATAAGGTAAAGTAGGGTAATAAAAAAAAGTAACCCAAATATTCATTTTATTTTATTTTTTAAAATTTTAAGTTATTTTCTTTTTCTGTAAAAAAAAAAAGTTGGAATAGGGACCCATAAACCCCTATAGTCATCTCTTTTGTTGTATTTTAACCTTTACAGCTGTAAGCAAGAAATATATAATATATGTATAGATAAAAATAGAATAAACCAATAAATAAATGACGAAGAATTGGAATTTTATTAAATTTCAGAAGTTAAACAAGCAATTACAACATGTGGGGCTTTGTATTCTCAATGCTATGATATAATTCTTTTGTCAGCATGTATATTATTAGTAATCTTATATAATATTTTAATTTTTAATATCAAAATAAAGTAGCGGGTCGAGTCTTAACTCAATTGTTATAGGTATTATTGTCAATGTAAGAAAACGTGAGTTCGATCCTCCTATTTATGAGTTAGAGAGAAGCTATGAGTAGTTCTAAGTATTGTATTTTAACGAAATACAAATTTAAGAATCAAATTAGAAGAAATTGTCTAATTCCGAAACTAAAGTGAATAAAAATTTTAAGGGATCATATAAAAAAAATAACAAAACTCAAGGACTAAATGTTGCTTTATCCCAAATACAATCTCCTAACACGTGAAAAAAGCAAAAGAAATTGTTCTTCACCTTTCTAAAGAGATTAGATACTGTCCTTTTATTTATTCTTATTTTAAATAAAATAGATTCTACTTTTTTAAAAAAATTATTAAAATTTTAGGCATGCTGATTTAAAATTTTAATTAAAATATGCAAATTAGCAACAACAAAAAAAAGAAAAAGGAAAAAGGTAAAGGAAGAAGAACATTGAAATGATTTATTTTTTTGGTTTTTTATCCTTAAATTAATAAAAATATTAACTTTGTGATTTTATTTAAATAAATTTTCATACTTTATTATATCAAAATAAATTCTTAACAATTAAATTTGCACACAAATAAAAAGATAAAACTTATTTAAATATAAAATATACTAAAAAAATTATTTAAAAATTAATAAAATAGTTTGTGATTTTATTTTAATATAATGGTGGGTTAAATAGGAGTTTAGTCTAATCTAATTAAGTAAAGGATAAGCAAAGAGAAGATTCTACTGGATCAAATAAAAGTTAGGGTGGAAACATCCCTATAATTATTTTTTTTAATTTTTTTATTTTATATTAAATTTGATATCAATTAATATTTAATAAAAAATTAACATTTACGAATGAGAAATTAATTTAATAATAAGTTTAAAGCGATTTAAATCAGCTGTTAATTTTTCGATCCAATTAATTTGATCTGTATTTGATTATGTATTATTATAATTTATTTTTATTATAATTATCCAATCTAATAAGTATATATCCATAATAATTAAAAAAAAGGGTACGCTTTGAAAAGACAATTGCAGAAGAAGAAAAAAATAGAGGACCAGACTGCATACATTCTTCAATGCAACCCTTCTGTTTTTGGTCTAATTTTCCGCCAGTCTTCACTTCCATTGCTTTGATAATAATTATAAATATAAGGGACCATTCTTGCAATTAAAACATAGTAATAAATATGGAATTTCCTTTTTTGGACAGTGGGGATTAAGAAGGGCTACCATCGGCAACAATGTCAACGAACACGCGGTTCAATGATGTCAAACGCATCCCTCGTTCTTGACCTCTTCTCTTCTTAAACGGTGGCTCAGGCGACGACGAAACCGACGGCGCCGCCGATGAAGGCGGTTGCCCCACAACCCAAGACTCATTCGAGCTATCGCTGCTGAAATCAACATCAATCACCCCACTAGGACTACCAGGAACCGTCTCAAGCTTCCTCTCATGGTGGTTATGGCGAGCAAGTGTCCGACCAAAAAAAGAACCATTACATGCATTGTTTTGGTTTTGGGGTCCTGTCGATAAATCAAGAATCAGCTTGTAACAGTCATTTACCTGTTCCTGTTCCAAAAAAACATAGATTCAATAATGTTTTTATTTTAATGAGTTTTATAAACTACATTAACAATTACAAAATACAAACCTTGTTTTTTTTAAGAACATTCAGAAGTTGGTTCTGGTAGTCAACTGGGTTAAAAATCTCAACTTGGTCTATAACGTGCATCATTGTTGCTGTAGCTAATACAGAGGGAAGATACCGCACAGATCTTGAATCTATGAACAAAGAAACATAATTTAGACCAAATGATGAGAAACAAGACAGAAAAGGGTATCTTTTTTTTTTGTCCTGTTTGAGACTTACCAGAGATTACACAAAGGAGAAGATGTTCACACCTCTTAAGAAACTCCCAATGAAGATGTGTTTTTAATCCGAGCCTTTTTATGATATGATCAAGGAATGAAAGTGGAGTAATTGGATGCATTTTCCATTTCAATGTTGAAAGAACCAAAAGTTCCATTCTTTGAATGGTTTTAGCTTCAAAAACATATTTTGTCCCTTCAACCTATAAAAAAAACCAAAACATGTCATTGTGTTTCCAAATGAAACATACATACATATATACATACAGATACACACATACTTGTAAGTCCAGAAGAAGAGGGACATGGGTTTCTTCAACTTTAGCAGCCAAAGAGAGACAAGTAACAGCAACAAGGTGAGTCATCCATGGTTTATCTCTTTGAAAACAGAAACTACTTAAAAACCTATCAAGATAATTAACAGAAAGCATCGCCGTGAGAGTGGCGAACCCATAATGAGCATTGACTTTAAGCATCCACTCCACCGCCTCACGACGGACCTCACGGTGGACCGTTGTCAAAAACTTATCTGTACTTTCCACATTTTCAGGACCAAGATGAACCAACTCCATTTCTTTTGAAAACAACGAAACAAGCTCCTCATCTTCCCAAAACAAATCAATGTCTCCGACATTGTTATAGCCACTTAAAGAACTCCCTTCTTCTAAAACTTCATCCTCTTCACAGTAAAGACCATCGAGTAAGAAAGAAGGGTAAGTTTCTTCTTGTTCATGTTGTTGAATTGCCATATTCTAAAGAAGAAGAAGAGGGGTTCTTTTTTTTTTTTTTAGTCCCTCTTACTTTTAAGTCATTATACAAAACGAAACATCCATAAAGAAAAGGTAATAGAGAGAGAGACCCATATCTCTCTTTTTTTTTCTTTTTTTTTTTTGTTGGTGCTGAGAATGTATGTATACAAGCAACAGGCTTTTTAATTAGGGGGAAGTCTTGAAGCTTAAAAAAGAGTGGTTTGTAGAGTGGCTAATAGCTATAGATGGGATGGGGATTTGAAGGGGAAAAAAGTAAAAGGCAGAGATGGGAGGGAAAGGGAAAAAAAAGAGGGGGAAGAGAAGGGGATTGATATCAGAGTGGGTTTCACGCTTGTCCTTTTTTGTTCTATCAATAAATATTGTTTTGTATGCTTCTGAAATTGTGAATCGTCAATTTTCATGCCTTTTTTTTTTTTCAATTTCATACATATATATACATATTAGATTATATTATATTATGAAAATCAAATTGGATGGTTTAGTTGAATTGAGAATTGGTTTGATATATCGATTCAAAAAAAGGTTAAAACGATTTTGAACTAAATTGAGTAAACTGTTTGCAGCAAGTTGAATTGATTTTTTATTTTATTTTTGATGAATTCTTAAAATTTTATTTAATTAAAATTAGACCGACCAATGAAATCAATGATCTAATTAGTTCAACTATTAATTTGATGAGGTTTTAATTAAAACCGTAAATTTGAAGTTTTAAAAATCATAATAAATTTTGGTGTTTAGGAATTTTATAGATTTTATATAAAAAATGTAAAAGGATAATATTATTATAAAAATATTTATTATTTTGAAAAAAATTGTTATTTTCTTATTAAATTTGTGTTTAATTAACTCATGACACTAATTTAATTGAGTTTTTAATATAATATCAATATATAAGTTGGTTTTTTTTTTGTCTAGTGATAAAAAAATTGATTCTCTCTAAGCGCGATTTTAAGTGTTGTGAATAAAGAAACAATACTGAATGAGTTTCGCCTTCGTTTAAAGGTTCGACCCTATTCAATTTCAAAGTTTGATACCCTTCAAGTAAGATCTCGAGTTAAATTTTGCAAATAGAGACTAAGGCTGAAAAAGAGATTAAGAAAACCGAATCAAACAAATGTATTCAGTTCGATTAAAATTTTGTATTGTTAGTTAGATTTTAAAAATAGGTGTTGTCACCTAAATTCAACAATTCAATTCAATCAAACTAAATGGAAAATGAAAACTCTAATCCTGTTTGACGCACACAAGAATAGTAAGGGAATTAAGAATTTGACGCACTCAAATTTAAATTTTGTCTAAATATGAATAATGAAAACACCCTCAAAATATATTTATTATTATGTGTTTTTGGGGTTTTGGGAAGAAAAGTCTATGGTGGTGGTTTCGGTGTAAAGTAAAATGGTTGGGCGGGGCAGAAGGTAAACGGGGCGGCACACACACCAAGCTCAAACCTGAAATCCTCCATGAAAATTACTCTTCTTATTCTGCCCACCAATATAAAATTATGCACTGTGCTTTTACCATTCATTCTTCCATGATAAAAGTAAAAAGAGAAAATACAAAGAGAAAGAGAGAGTTTGGAACTTTGCAATATTAAAAATATTTAGATTTCTAAGTGGGTGACAGTCAATTACTTAGAGATGATAATTTAATTTACATCATCAAACATTTATTTTAATGATGATTAATGCATATAAACTCTTACTTAAAAACGTTTAGAGTTTATTATATGAGTTTTAGTTTAATTGGTATGGACATTGTTATCATGAAGATGTGGGTTCGAGTACGTTTAAGCGCATTATCCTCCTATTTATGAGTTGAGTAAGGGTTATAAGTAGTTCTAGGCATTGCATCGAAAAGAACAAATATAAACAGAACTTATAATAAGATTATTCAAAAAAAAAATTAGAATTTTTTTTTAAATTTGTGATGTGTTAACCAATCGAAAGACATGAAAATATTAGATTAGTTAAAGATAATTGTTGGTAAAAGACATTATATTTTTTTAAGAGAATGAGGTACACGTGGCTAGTTATTTTGTAAGTTACGCTAATTTTTAACAATAGAAATAGATGAAATTTTTAATAAAAATGACCATTTTGTAGTTTAATCTAATGTACAATGATTAATTTTCTCACTTTTAAATAGAGGGGGGCAAAATATAATTTGACTTGTAACATAGAGCCTTCATGATACTTTTATCGATAATTGTTACGTTGAATGGTAAGAAATTTAATTTATTTATTTTAAATGTCGTGAGTTTTGCTTCGTTGATAGGTATGCAACAAAGCGAGGGGAAGATTGATGTTGTCAAATCTACCATCTCTCGGCAGTTGGCATACTATACAGTTTGCCTACCACTTGTTTCACTCCATGGTGGTTGTGTAATTTTAAAAACTACTACTACTTATATAAATGTTGGATGTATTCATTCTCGCCTCACCTTACCTCGTTTTGGTTTAATTTTTGCTAGTTATTTATAATATTTTCAACCAAAGTTAAACATATTTTTCTATAAAAAAATTTAAACATGAAGCATATGAGTTTTCTTTTCTTTGTAACACGATTTTACATTTTTAATAACTATATATAATTGTAAAACGATATTTTTATATAGTGCGGTAAAATAAGGTGTGGCAAGCAATTCCCATAATTGCTCTATATTCATTGTCCAAAAATAAGTCTGATCAATTCAAAATCTATGGGGCGGTTTGGGTTTTGTTATCCCTATTTGTGAATAGAGAAAACAATTCTGAGAGAACTTCCCTCGTATTTAAGGGTCCAATAAACTTGACTCTAAATTTAGTTTGAGGTTGATGTAACTATTGAATATCAATTTTATGAATTTAATTATTCTGGCTAAAATGATTGTTTGAATTTTATTTAAAAAAAAAACTCTTCCAAACTCGTCGTATTGACATGAACTTTACATTTAAACTATACAAATTATCAAATTTAGGAAATTTTGAAAATTTGACACGTGATTGGTTATATTTTTTTTTTAATATAATGTCTAGAATTAGCTAGAGTCACTCTCAAACTTATAAATAAGAGTATAATGCATTTTAATTTATTCCAACTCATATTTTTCTATATTGATAATAAAATTTATACCAATTAAATTAATATTTAATCAGCGAATTGCTATGATATTTAGAAAATAATAATAGTTACATAGAAATTTTCAATGTTTTAAGTTTTATCGTATCTAAAGTCAAAGTTTGCTTTATATTATTATACTTGATCATAGGGAACATATGGGAAGACAAATGTAGGTCGATTGTCCATTCTGTTTAGACTTTAGAGCTGCTGACCAGTTATTTACCTGTCAAACGTTGTTTTTCTTTTTTAAATATTTTTATATTTTAATTTAAGTTTTATTGTTAATGTTCGAGATTTGTAATTATCCCTTTTAATGATATCTTTTTTTAAATTCAAACTTGTGTTTTTTTCCTAGAAACAGATGTTGGTAGATTCATTAACATTCGATAATTATATTGGGTTTCCATTAAATTTGGAATTGAGAGTCAAATCCTTAAATAAAAGAAAAACTCACACAACATTATTTTCTCAGTCTAATGAACTCAAATTTGAACTTTATTTAAATTATATCGAATTTCTTACCAATTGATATGATATAATTCAAATATTTAAAGTGTAAACTATGTCATGAATCACTAAATTATGGATAAATTTTAGTTAAATGATCAAAAAATATCCTTTCAAAAACTTTAGTGATCAATTTGTAATTTTTTTACTTAAATGATCAAAACGGAAATTTATTTATAATTTACTCGTATTTAAAACTTAAAATTTACTGAAAATTTAAATGAAAAAAAAAAGGACAGATTTGAGTAATTTCTCGAATCTCAATAGAAGTGGAAAAGGTAAAAAGTAAAAAGAATAAAGAGTGAAGAACAAGATTTTACATAGAAATTACCATTAGTCATTGGAGTACAAGGTAAGGTAACTCTCCAAAGTTATTTTACTTTTTTTACTCAAAAGGTAAATTTGGAAATGAATAGTAACATGATAGGTCCCAATCAAAGTTAATAAAGATTCTGAAATAGAAATAGAATTCTAGTTGGAGTGATTTGAATGAACCAATGAGGTCTTAATTGATGATTCAACAAATGTTTAAATAAATCCCATATATCAATTTGATAATTAGGGTGTTTATTATCTTTAATGTAACTTGAGTTTAAATTACACTACTTGTATTGTTATTATGATTTTACCCTCCTTTTAATTGAAGAAAAAAAGTTTATATACATTAAAGAATTAACAACTTCCCTACTTCTCAACCCACATTTCCTAGGAAGTAGGACACTCTCTACTAAATCAAATAACTACTACAAATCAAATAACAACTATTTGACTATTTTTTATGTTGGTAGTTTATAGTTTTGATTAATCTCACATTGTTGAGAAATGAATAGTTAAAAGATGTTATTTTAACCGATTTAGTCTTAGTTCGGTTAGTATTGGTATTGCTGTTAATGCAGGAGGATGTGGGTTTGAGTACGTTGAAGCGCATTATCTTCTTATTTAAGAATTAAGGAGAGACTACAGTAATTTTAAGCATTGTATAAAAAATAGCAAATATTATAAAAACCAATAACAAGAATAATGTTGAAAAAATGGCTAGTTTTGTATAGAACGTCAAGAAATTGGCTATTGCTATGTTGATTTGTTGGTAATTAAGGAGTAATGTCACAAAGTTAAGTGTGGGACGTCACAACATTGAACTCGAAAAAATGTCAAGAGAAATATTGTTTATCATGTCTTTTTCATTGCTTATATAATAAGCACTTACTGAAATTGCCTTCTATGACTCCATTTTGTTGTTTTACGACTCAGGGTAAACCATAAAAACAATAAATTATGTTTGGTTAAGTTTACATTTTCGTTATTAAACTTTAATTTGTTATAAAACGATTATTAAAACTATCGATTTATAACATTTTGATCATTGTGTCGTTACCTAACATTAAGAGTGCGATAAAAATTACACGTGATAAAAATTTAACTATTAACTACTGATATGGATGTCATTTCTTTAAAAATTTAAGGTTATTATTATTATTGCGAGTCCCACCATTTCTTCCTTTCTTTATATATTTTCCTTTTTCCTTCGCATTTACTCTTCTCTCTTTCCCACGTTTCTTTAAAATTTCCTTTTCTTTTTCATTTATTTTTTTTGTGAATTTCTTTTATTTTCCATTTCCTATTATCTTCTTATTCCAATCAAACCTACCACAAGAATTTACAAATTGTAATTATAAGGAATTTTAATTTTCTAAACGTGTTTGACTGATGGAATTTAATTATATCGTAGTTTCTTATGTCATGTTTAATAATATAAATTATAATTACATAACTATATAAAATTTAAATTTTAAAAATATTAATTATTATAATAATTATCAATAATAATTGAAAAAAATTCTTTAATTAGTAAAAGAAATTATTTAATAATACAATTACTAATAAAATAATTACTCTATCGTTTCATATTTGTCGAGTTATTTTCTCTCTAACATTAATCATATATAAACTCCTTGTTATCGTCCGTTTTCCTTAACCAGATATAAAATAATTAATAATAAATAATATGCAATTTAGTTAATTATTTAGTAGGTCAAATTATATAAGAAATTAATATTTATTGTTAACAAAAATTTTAGACTATTTAAACGAAATTAGTAAAATAGTATATGACTATATTTTAAAAAATATATATATTCTAAAATTTTATTGTATAAAATAATTTTTTAAACTTAAATCATGTATGAGTAAGTTTGGAAAGCACAGGATAATTAGATCCGAGTGTAATTATTTATAATTATCTGCATAATTACTTAAAATCTCATCCTTAAGTTAGTAGAATTCACTAGTTATAGTAATTATCCAAACATGTCATAGAAACACAAAAAATGCAATTACAAGTAATTTCATTGAAATTCAAATACTAAGGGCATATTTGAAAAACCACTTAGTTATCATATTTGAGTGTAATTACTTATAATTACACAGTTGTGACATGTTTGAGTAGTCATTATAATTAATAAGTCCTGTTGAATGGAGCCTAATCGGAGTACCCTAATTACACTCTCCAATTCTTATGGAGAGGGTGAGAATTTAAGTAATTATAAGTGTAATTATAAACAACTACATTTTTCGGTTACCTTATGGCTTTACAAACGTATTCGTAGATATTTAAGTTTAAAAAGTTATTTTGTACCATAATAATATTATTTTAATTTTAGAAATTTTAAAAAATTTATGGACGAAAGATTCTTTCCTAAAATAATTAACTTAATTACGTAATATATGATATAAATTTGGTATGAGATAGTTACATTTTGCTTATTATTTTTAATTTTGTTAATTTATTTGATTTATTATTTTAATATAATTATTTTTAGAAGAAGAAGTCGGAATAAACTCAATAAACTTTGCATGGGAATCATCATGCATGCATGATATCAAATTACACCAACAAAAATTAAGATGGAATTCACTAACGTGGCTGCCAGCCAAAATCCAACTCAATTTCTCAAAGTAAAATATATAATAATAATAATAATAAAGTAATGATGTAATACATTTTTTCTATAATCATCAATATTAAAAATGTATTCATAATTCAAGTTACCAAAACTAAATAATAAATTCAAAAAAATAATTTATTTTTTTAAAAATTAATATTTATTGAGAGGGGACTGATTTTTTTAAAATAAACTTGCGAAGTGCTGGTTGCTGGAAACTGATATATCCTTTAATGGGTTGGTTTTTTTTCGGTAGGAGATTTTGTCTCTTTAACTTTACCGAGAGTCTGACTGTTTGCTAGGGTACTTTGTGAATCTTCCACCAACACTATTTCAAATTGCTTGAAGTCTAAGTCTTCAATGAGTTGTGCTTGAGGTAGACAATATAACTACATTCGAGTTGATTCAAGATGACTCAGTTGAGTTCTACCATTTTATTGTGGTATGAGCTATTAAGGAAATTATTCAACGGCCTTGGATGATTAGAGTAACACATGTATTCAAAGAAATTAATCGAGTAGCCAATAAACTGGCAGTAATGACATTTTCAAGGTCTCTAGGCATATATAACTATATGTAATCCTCGGATAAAATTATTTAAAAACTATAATGATTGCTCTGGAATAATCTGACTATACCCAATTTAGTTATAATTTTGTCATTTTTCATGTATAAAAAGACAAATAAATTGTATAATATAGAATGTGGGTCGAAATATTTGGTGGATGATATAGTATGAGAAGTAGCGTTGAAAAATGAGAGCCATCATTAAATCCACCACGTTGCATGAAAAGAAGCAAATTGCGCATAACAAAAAAGAGAAGTAATAATAATAATGTTAGATTTGGTACGTACCAAAATTAGATCAGCTAATTAAACTGTTTATTATTCCCTAATTGATGTGCCAACACCCCTTACAATTCAGTTAATCAAACAGGTAATTAGGTGGCTGCTACTAAATCATTCACTTTCCATGTTTTTTTCCCCCAAAAGATTGATTTGATTTTCTTTTTAAAGTTAATTAGAACCAAATCTTTTAAAAAAATTCAAAACATTAAAGTAGAGATGAAGAATTCTTGATATATTTGTTCAATCAAATTTTAGATAAAATATCTTATAAATTCGTTAAATAATTGCGATTTTTTTTAAGTTCATGAAGTGTCATCCGTTTAGAGTTAATGAATCTCTCGATATATTTGGTATTGTCATCAAAAGAAGCCTTTAACTCTCAACTCTGTCAAGAGCTTGAGTACTTGAATGGACATTCATGTCAACAATATATATAGGTTCTAATTATATATGCTCTTTTTGAGACAACGTCTAGAACTACTCATAGTCCCTTCCTAACCCATAAATAGAAGGATAATGCACTTTAGTGCACTCGAACCCACGTCCTTCTACATTGGCAACAATGCCTATGCAAATAAGCTAATACTTAATCAGCTACACCATTAAATATTTAATCTTAAATTAATCGACAACAAATGTAAAATGACATCACAATGTTCAATTTCATCACTACAACAATTAATTTCATCATCGTCATTGTTTTTTAATCTCATCAATGTTAATCTCCCTTTCCATCCAAATCAACTTAAAAAAAAAGTTAAATAGTGAAAATATCTTAGTTTTGAGATCATATTAAATATTTGAGTTTCTAAATTAGTTTTCAAAACTTAAAAAAAAAATCTAATTACATCCTAAACTATCAATGTTATATTAATAAAGTCCTTTTGTTACTAAAATTATTAATTTAAACGTCATATCTCAAGTGAATATAATTTAAAATGTAAATTTTAAATAAAAATAAATATTTCGATTTTGAAGTTTTCAAAACTTTTCCAAAAGTTTTATTGTTTTCTCTTTTTTCGAGTTTACTTAATTTTTATTTTTATTTTTTTTAAAAAGTTTTATTTTAAAATATAGTATATAAGATTTGGTGTTTCATTTAACGGTTAAATTAATGATTTTAATAATAAAAAACTTGATTAATATAATATCGATAATTTAAGAATTTAATTAAAATATATTAAAATTATGACTTTAATAAAATATAGAAATGTAAAGTCTTGTGTTTTGGGAATACACAAAGACTAAGACTTGATAAAACGAGGAGAAAAGCACTTGTCAACTGCTCAATAACACTTTTCAGTAAGTAGGTTTTTTTTGTTTGGTTGTCTTTGTTACCATCGCACTAGAATATTGAAACAATAGGGAGAGTGTGTGTATGTGTATATATATATATATATGAGACTGAGGTTTCAAATTTCAATTTCAATTTCGAATATATTTTTTAAAATCAGTCAATAACACTAAACATACCTTTAAAATTGTGAACTACAAGAATTTAGAGAAAAACCAAACCAACCGAACAACCATGTCTTTCAACGGCCAGAGCTTGACATCCTTGACTTAATGAACTCATTAATGAAACCAGCCCCAACCACTGTTTTGAAATGAAGTGGAAAAAAATGGGAGTTGTGGAACTACTTCTTGTCTCCCACTGTTTTTCGTTGTGCACATCCAATTAAATTCAGAGTTAAATTGAGTCATATTTTTAAATCGGGTGGGAGAAAACTCTTTTAACGTTTATTTCTTCATTCACAAAACTCGAGCAAGTTAGTGTTTTGTTTAAACTTAATATTTTTTACCCACCTACTGGACACAGTTTTGGAAGATTTTCAAAGTTTTTCTTTTTTTAATATGGTTGGCTGTGAGTACTGGTTTGACAAAATAAGTTATAATTACCAATTAAATTATTAGTAAATTTATGTTTTGTTTATTTAATTTTAAAAAAGTTACAAAATTATTATTAAATTATTTAAATTTTTTTATTTAAGTCATTGAATTGTTAAAACCGCTATTGTATAGCCTTTTTTTTTCGCACCGCCTACACTAATTGAGAGCTCTTTTTTCCCATTTCTTTTATAGTTTACTTTTTCTTTCATGAAATAGCTTATAGCTTTAAACATAAAAAATCTGTTAACCAAAATCCAAGCAGCTTTCTTCTCTAATCCCTAACAATGACTATCATATTGACTTAAATCTAATATATGTTCTACTCGTCAATGGATACTGATCCACCATATCAATTCCCGATTCATCACTTGAAGTTCACTAGTTAAACTTAAAAAAAAAAAGAAAAAAGAAAACTTAATTATTCAATAACTTAAATAAAAACTTTCGAATAGCTCAAAAATTATTTTATAACTTTTTAAAATTAAATAATAAAAACATAAATTTACTAATAATTTATTCAATAATTCTTTACCCACCCAAATACCTATTCACTATCACAATGGTCACAGTTTTGGAAGATTTCAAGGTTTTTTTTAACAATCTGGTTGGCTATGAGTACAGGCTGGTTTGACAAAACAAGTCATAATTACAATAATCAATGAAAAAATATAAAATTAACACACACATATATATATTCCAGGAAGTACAAAGTGGGAACAGATTATTATATTATGCATGGAGCTGGTGAAACAACTGTTTCATGTTAGGAAAAAAAAAAGTCATGATTAAAGGGTAAAAACACAAAAATCATTAGTTAAAACAACCAACAAAGAAGAATATTGTAAAATTTTGGACATAAATCAAGCTAGTTCGTAGCTGTTTTTGTCCTTGTAAAGACAAAAGATGATTACCATGAAAAATTCCTTCAAAAAACAGACAGAATTTTAATCAAATCCAGTAGGTGAAACATGTGTGCAAAATCATTAAGATTCATATAGTAGGCAAATGATTATGATATGTGACATATTACAAATTTAGGACATGTTTATTATTTTACAAAGAAGGTCTAGATCATGTTATTTTTACAAATGATTATATATGACATTACAACATAGGATTCATCTAATATGTTTATGCATGCATTCAACATCAAAGCACATTGCAGTTTGTGCTGCAAGAACTGGGACCCAAAAAAGAAGAAGAAATCACCATTTCCCATACAAGAATGCCATTGTTTTCAGGTTATGGTCCTTCAATTGGAACCGTTTTGTAAAAATGTTACTTTATGAGCTACCCAATCAATTTCAGCTCATAGGTTTTTATTAGGGGAATTTGATTTTTCCGAGGAAATGTTTTTGAAGTGTTGGCGTTTGTTGAGGGTTGATAAATCCCGTCACTAGATTTGGTATCTAGTTGGGAGTGCTCATACTCGATTTTATTTTTGGACTTTATCTTCTGACTTTGCTGAGAGTTGCACCAGCTTCATAGAGGGGAAGTGCCTTCACCCATTATGCAAATCCAGAATTTGAGCTTTAGTGGAATTTGAACCTATGCCATATAATTAAGGCGAGATTAAGTGGTACTCAAGTTACTTGTTTAACTCCTATCTAGCTAACAGGCCCTCGAGCCCAACAATGGGCTTGAATGCCCAAGGGTGAATCTATAGGTCTAAGTAGACCTTCTCATGGGTTGGCCACTTGCCTAGGCTCAAAGGTCCACTTGTAAAACGGGAAGGTTTGGACAAAATACGAGGCTCAAAAAATAGGCTTGGGTAAAATTTAATGCACGTTTTCTATATGGGTCGGGCCTTGGGCAAGATACATTGGCCAAAGCTTGGCACGAATATATTATGTTATAAAAATATTATATTAATTAATATGTTAAATAATAATTTATATTTATATTTATGTTAAATCAAGAATCAAATATCAATTAAACCCACTACCCAAAACCTTAAAAAAAATATTTACCCAACTAAATAACCCAACCAAAAATATAAAAGTTTAAAAATTATATTTAATATAATAAATATTTATTTGTGTTTTTAATATAATAAAACATTTATTATATTTACGGTAGTGTTTTTTAATATAAATACTTTTTAATGTGTTAGAAAACTTTTGTTTTAGTTTTTTTAGTGCATTATATTTAAAAAAAAATATTGTTAAATAAAAAACAATCTAAAAAGAATCAAATATGGGCAGACTGGGTCAATCTCGAATTTACCTTTCATGTATAATTTTGATATTTATCCCTTTTGAATTTGGATATCCATTATTCGAAATTGCTTTACTTTTACAGATGATAGACTTATATTTTTGAATTAATTATTAGCTTTCCTTTTCATTTTTTTTATTTTAAATCATTTTCGACTTGCTAAATTCAATTATTTGATGGATTCAAACATTAACCAAATAATTCAATTTATTTGAATTTAGGTTTTTTTAGTATTACGTGGAAATAAAAAGTTACGATAATATTATCCATATGATAATATTTTATCGTATAAAAAATTTAAAATAAAAAAAATTTAAGTTAATAAATTCAATAATTATCATTTTGAAATTTTAAGTTTTAAAAAATAAAAAATTTAAGTTTAATTAAATTAGAATATAGAAATTACTAAGGGTGTTCAAACGGTTAATCGAACTGAATTTTTTAATCATTTAACTGAATTTTTTAATCATTTAACAATTAATCGAACTGAAATTTTTAAAAAAAATTAATTGAACCGAAATATTTCAGTTAATTCAATCAGTTAATCGAAATTTATATTTTTTTGTTAAAACAAGTATAAATAATATAAAAAATAATTTGATAATGTTCATTTGACCAAATTATTTGAATTAAAACTACATATAATTTGTATTACTAATTATTAAGTTTGGTTAATTCAGTTACCCAATTTCGAGCCGAATTAACTAATAATTGAATTTTCAAAAAATTATTAACCGACCTCCAACCAAATTAAATCAATCCAGTTGATTAATTTAGTTTTAACCAAAATTTCAACATCCTAAAAATTACCCGTGGATCCATGATACAACAACTAATAAGGGAAGTAAGGTTTTTTTTTCTCCTTAACATGGTAAAAAAAGAAGAAGAGTAGATTACACACTTGGTCACTCAATGTTTATAAGTTTTCATTTTAAGCACCAAAAATAAAAAAAGTTAGTAGTTTTAGGATTGCCATTACATACTTATATTATTTTAGTCACCCACTGTTAATTTGCCATTAAAGATATTTATTTTAGTTACCCAACTTTAGAAATTTTTTTCAAAAATAAAACTTGAGTTTTTACAATAAATTAAGATATTCAACTATTAAGATGAAACCCAAAATTTTCACCTATAAATCAATTCCAAGTAAATTTCCAAGTTTTTCTTAAGCTTTTCAAAACCGTATTGACAACAAATTGATCAAGCCATTGATTCATGGGTATGATCAATCCGAATGATTCAATTACATAAATCATTAAAAATTTAATAAAAATAACAATATTAAAAGCTAGTTAAATTTAGCCCAATTGAACCGGTCCGTATCTGTATACACCAATCTTGGCCCGGATTACATCAGCCCAATAAACTAAACTAAATAAGCCCAAACCCAAACCCATTAGTCAAACTAGGGTTTCAGAAAAGCTGAAACCCTAGCTTGTCTTCTGCCACCAGCCACACCTGCTCTTTGATGCCTCTGACGTTGCCTCAACACCGCCCTACCGTCCTCCATATTGCACCATCACCTGCAAGCAGTAACAAGAAAAGACAGTAAGGGAAAATAGTAGCAGTGTAAATGGCTATATAAGCCGAACAAAAAGTCATGTAACGGGATTTTTTTTCCCTTTGAAAGCAATAGAAGTAACCGATTTCTCCAAAAAACGCAAAGATCAAAGCAAGCTTTTGAAGAAAAAGAGAAAACAAAGCAAACACTATAGGGTATTGCTTCTTTCATTAGCATTTTTGTTTATTTTGAAAATACCCATACACTAAACAATTATACACACATACATATATTTTTTTCCATTAAAAAAAAAGACAATATATATTTATATATAAAAATATAAAAAATAGAATAAAAAACTTACTTTTCAGGATTTGCGGTGGCCGGCGACGGCGACGGCGACGGTGGTGGTGTGCGGTGGCCCTTCTGGCCGGGATTTGGGGTTGCCCAGAGAGAAAGGGAGAATTCTCCCTTTTTTTTTGAAACATCAATGAAATGAGCTGTTATAAAAAAAATTGTGGGTTTTATAAGCTAACCGAAACGGCAGTGTTTTGGGTTCCCTCCCCAGATGCAAAACGACGTCGTTTTGGGGAGAGAACCCGTGACCCGACCCGCCTGGGAGGATGATCCACGTGTTTTTTTTAACGGAAGGCCTATTTGCGCATTTAGCCCTTCCGTTTTTTCATATATTTACAATCAAGCTATTTTACTTTTAATTCAGCCCTGGAATTTGTCGCGCTTTTTAATTTGGTCCTTGGCCACGCGCTGCATTTTAGGATGGGGAATATTGCGCTTTCAATACTTCTAGGCTACACGCATGTTGCAATTTGGTCCTTTTCTCTTTATTTCTTTTTAAATTCGCCCCAAACTTCGTTTTTGTTTCGATTTTCGTCCTTTTTCACTTTTCCTTTTTTTCTTTTTATTTATTTTATTATTTATTATGTGTATATACATGTACGTATTTATGTAATGTATTAATAGTTTTTTTATATTATTATCATTTCTAATATATATATATATCGTATATATTTTTATATATATTATGTATATATTTTTAATATTATTAGTTATATATCTTTTATACTATTTCATGTATATATTTTTATGTTATCCTTATTATTATTAATATTAGTATATGTTTTATTATATGTATATATCTTTAATATATATATGTATATACTATGTAAATATTTCAATACTATATTATGTATGTATTTTTAACATTATATTACGTACATACTTTTAATATCATTATTATGTATATATTTTTAATATATATATGTGTATATTTATGTAGTATTATTAATAGTTGTTTTTAATATTATTATTATTTCTAATATGTATATATTATATATATATTTTCAATACTATGTATATACTTTTTAATACTATTATTATGTTTATATTTTAATAGATATACGTATGTATATAGGTAACATTATTAGTGTTTTTAATATCATGTTTCCGGCACTTTACTAATTATTATTATATGTATATATATATTCATATTGTTTTTATTTCGTGTTTAATACTATTATTACGTTTAACATCGCATGCATTGTTATTGTTTTTAATATTATTGTCATATTTATTATTTGCTTCGATGAATTTCGAACTCTTTTATTTTTGTTTCTCACCCATTCTGTATCAGTTTGCTTTTCTTATTATATTATTAGCATGTCATTATTTTTATTATTATTTTCTTTTTATTATAAATATTATTTTTATTTTTATCCTAATGCTCTTATATTATATGTTAATATTTTTCATTCATTATATCATTATTTGCACCATTTATTTATTTATGAATTTTTATTTTAAAAAATATTTTTACTCATGTTTTTTAATTTCAATAAATAAGGTAACGTACCGATTTAACATTAAGTCGTGGATTTCATCGCTATGTTGGGTGAATATCAACGGCTAGTGTTAAAAACGGAACGCCCTTCTTAAAAGAAACCGAAATTTTAAAAATTCTCGTGTTTTGATCGGATCACGATTAAAATTTAAATTGAACTTGTATTTTTTAAAATTAAGACAGCACATGTTTAACGAGATACCAATTTTGGGCGTCACGAGGGTGCTAATACCTTCCTCGTTCGTAACCGACTCCCGAACCCTATTTTTTTTTCTGGCTTTTGACATAGACCTAAACTCGACCTTCTTTTTGTTTAAAAAAATAAATTTTCTTTTAAAAAAGAGGATTTATTAGGTGTCCGATCACACCTAGGAAAAATGATCGATGGCAACTCCCTTTTTAATAAAATCGAAAGTTGGTTTTCAAATTTCCAATAAATCGCCTCAATTAGTGACCGAAAGCAAAAATTTTACGTCGTTACAGTATCAATTCCCGACTTAATTAATCTAAAGGCTTTTTCTAAATTGGTAAACCAAACAATTCTCGACCAAACTGGCCAATCCGATTTAGTTCATATAACCATAATTTTTCGTATAAAAAAATCCAAGTAGTTCCTTATCAAACCCCCCAAATATTCCCCTCATACTAAAAGGCTAAAATTAGTTTTAAAAAATATAAAAGAAATTAAAATAAAAAAAATCCAAATTAAAACTCCAGGTCTTTCCCTCCTATTGAAAACAACTAAAATTAATTTTTAAAATATAAAATAAAAAATAAATTAATTTTTCCAGTAAAAACTAAACACACGATTTTTCTCTTCCCTTTTACCAAGGAAAAAAAAATCTAAAATTAATTCTAAAACAATAAAAAAGATAAAATGATTTTTCTAATCCGAATTTCCCTAATAAAATCTGTTTTTTTCCAATTTTTGAAAAAAGACAAATTAAATTTTAAAGAGTAAGATAAGTAGCCAAAATAAAAATTTACTATAAGTGACTAAAGCAAGTGTATCTAATGATAAAGCAACGGCGAGAGATTAAAATGATAAAAATATGTAACAATACTTAAATTGTAAAATTTTTATTTTTAATGTTCAAAATGATAATTTATGAAATTTGGGTGACCAATTATATAGTTTACCCAAAAGAAAATTATTCAATGATCTAAATAAATTAACATAGAAAACTTATGAATTTATTTATTTATTTATTTTTAATGCTTTTTTGTTAGAACATCAAATCATAAAAGAAATACATAATAGTTTTCAATAAGTATATTCTTAGCATTGTTTTACTTTTATGTTTTTTTTTCCCAGCAAATTGAGTACTTCTTGTATTTAGAAAAAAAAAGTGTCAACAATTTCAAAGGAAAACAAGAAATTACTTTTAATTTCCACTGCTTTCTGCTATTTAATTAATTTTTTTTAAAAATTTTCTTCCCATATAAAAGAATAAATTCCTAATTTTCACGTTTGCCTTTCATTTTTCTCCATTTTTCACCCAATCAAAAAAAAAATTTCAATCATTTATACAGCTCCCCTCTGGATTTTTAGTAAGGTGGGTAAGGTCCTGGATATGGACCTGCTTGAAAAAGAAACAAATGGATTTCAGAAGATTTCAATATTTAACATGTACATAATATAGGTAAAATTACTGCACAGGTCCCTGTATATAGCTCAGTGTGCATTTTGGTCCTTGTACGTTAAAAAAATTGCAAAACAGTAACTTTTGTAACGGTTAAAAGAAGAGTTAATTTTATATGGTATTAATTATATATATATTTCAATTTTTTTTCAATAATCTCATAGGCTTTGATCCATAATTCTTTCTCAACTCATAAATAGAAGAATAATACATTTCCTATATTAACAACAATACCCATGCAATCGAACTAAAACTCAATCAATAATATTAATTATATTTTAAATTAATTTCATATATTATTTAATTATATCTATCCAATAAAATTAATAATTTTTGACAAAATTATACAAAAGGTCCTTGTACTATGTATTCTTTTTGTAGATTTAGTCTCTTTACTAAGATTTGATAATTTCTAGTCCTCTATTTTTTGAAATGTATATTTTTAGTCCTTATGCCTACTTTTTCATTTTTGTTAGTTGAATCAAATAATTTTCCATAGCTCATTTCTTCAAAACATGTAATTATTTCTTCATGCAATTGGACAAATATTATACCAGCTTCTCTTCTTTTTTTCCTTAAATGTGCAAAATTTTGTCCAACTATAAAAAGTAATATCAAGATGTACACATCACATCATCAAATGTTTAAATAAATAATTTCCTCAAATTATTTATAAAATTAACATAAAAGGTTTAACTTCAGAATTGAAATACATATTTTAAAAAATAAAGACTAAAATCGATCAAATAATAATAGAGACCAAATTCACAAAAAATTGCATAGTACAAGATTTTTTTTATAGAAATTAATTTTTTTTCTTAAATCTTAATGTGACACCTCACACCCAGCTCGAACGATGAACCCAAATGCAAGATGTCACATTTTGTTGCTGATACAACTCAAACATATTGTTATCGGATATTTACATTTAAATTAAATTAATAAACATAGCATTATTCTTAGATTTCCAGCTATAAGAGTAAATTTTTCAACATGAATCAATACTTGAGATTAATGTCACACAAGAATTAAGATCAATTACGAAATTAAGATACTAGTACTAGCTCAAAGTATCAAAATAGTGGACTTGATATCTATACCTAACGAACAGGGTATCAATACTTGCCTCTCTTGTTTCAAGATTTTTTTCTTTGATGTTTCCAAGTTTTGAGGCTTGACCCTCAAGCCTTGATACTTTAATCTTAAGGCTCGAGACTTGAGATAGAGCATTTTTAATTTACTTTCGATGTTTTGAGGACTCGAGACATAATGTTGTAAAAAATGATAATTTTGGCATTTTGTTCGTTATTCTAAGGAGAATGAATCTTTGTGTCCATTTTAAAACTATAGGGACCCCAATACACTTGGTCTATAATATAGGGACCTGCAGAGTAATTTTGCTGGTATTATATAATTAGTGTCAAAAGATAATCTAATATGTGACCAATGATGTTACCTGGAGGGTAATAGGGTGGAGGAGGGTAAGCGCCTGGTGGACGAGGGTATCCGCCATATGGGTCTGGTCCAAGAGGATACGTGGCTGGAGGATATAAGGGTTGTTGAGGATAACCACCAGGATACGGTGGAGCTGGATAACCCGCCGGACCTGGTGGTGGATAAGGAGCTGGAACAGGTGGTCCGCCGTATGGAGGTGGTTGATGAGGTGGCGGTGCATATGCTGGTGGTGCCGACGGTTGACTATATCCTCCTGAGGCTTGGTGCTGCAAACAAATCCAAATAAAACCCCAATTTTTTTATAGTTCCAAAATGATATAAATGGAGAATAAAGTCTGTAATAATATCGGTGAGTCTACTTTGGCGTTGGGATAATGCAGTATCAGCTGCACTTCTCCTGCAAATCTGCAAATTATGTGAAACAAAATTAGAATAAATTTAATATTTTATTATCTAAAATATATTTATTCAATTTTTTTTGTTTAGAATTAAACTCTAATTTAAAATATATATTTTTTATACAATATAGATTAACTTTATTACAATTTAAATTTATTTTTTATATTATAATAATTAAACTAAGATAAAAAGATTAATTTAATTCGACTCCTATAATATAAAAACCTTACAAATACTTTAATCCATTAAAATTTAATAACATTCCACTAATTTCAATTTTTAAATCAGACAAGGAATGAAATTCATAAAATCAAAAGCAAATCCACTAAATTTCTAAACTTCCAAAGTAGGTACAGAATTCAAATACCTGCCAGTTTTGGTTTGAATGGCCCAAGAACTATCATCATAACCTTGAGAAATAGCCTTCTGCAATTGAATTCTGAAAATAAATAAATAAATAAATCCCCCAAATGAAATTTAGAGCCAAATTTGTAAAGGGGAATATATATATTTTGTGAAAATCCTAAAACTATTATAAAAAATTTTATATTAAAAATTAAATTATATTTTGTTCTTTTTACTCAAAAATAAATAATTTAGTTCTTATACGATTAAATCAAAGAGTAAATTATTAATAAAAATAACCGATTTGGTAATCTAATGTGTATAGACTAATTTATCTATTTTTAAATAAAAAAATAAAATGTAATCTAACTCTTAATACAAAAATTCTATAATTCATTTATGGTTAAAAGATTCAAACGATTGGAATTACCTTCCATAGCCTATTAAGTCATCACTAGATAAAGTATTGCTGTTCCAGACCACTACATTGACCTCTGTCAGCCCTTCAAGCAAGGAGAAGGTGAACTTCTCTTGAAATATGGGTGATTTCCCACCATCTATTATAATAAAAAACCCATATTATAAAATTTCTCAACCACTTCGACAGTCAGTTAAATAATAATTAATAAAATATTATAAAATTATAAAATTAATTTAATTATCATTTCAATCTCTTTTCTCTAAATTTAACAATGCTACCCCATTTCTTTTAAAAAGAAATTCAACTTTCATTTCTAAATGATTATCCTCTTTTATTGGTAAAAAATAGTATAGAGATATTTTACTAAAAGTTTAATTACATTTTATTATTTTTACTCAAAATAATGGATAAATTAGTTTTTATATAGTAAATTAAAGAGTAAAATAATTTTTCTGTTAAAAATTTTATCTATTTTTGTTGTTAAAAACTGATAATTGTACGTCAACATGAAGTACATCTGATATGTTAAAAACTGATAATTGTACATCAACATGAATTACATCTGACATGCTACATGCGACTATCTAATTATTATCAATAACACCGGTTTTTAAAAATACAAATGGATAATATTTTAAAAAAAATCGATTTACTTTTTTATCTAATTTATGAAAACTATATTACCCATTTTTTTAATAAAGGAACAATACAATCTGACTTCTAGTATAAAGATTACATGTTAATTTTATCTCTTTTGTTTGAATCCAAATACATATATCATCTCAATTAATTCTATTCCCATTAGCATAATATCAAATTTCATTTTAATCTCAACACAAATCAATCAACATGAACCCTAAGATTCCAAACAAAAGAAAAAGAGAAAATTACCAGTGCAGGTTTTTGTACGATACTTGGTGTTGGCATATTCAAGGCAAACGTAGGGATCTTGCTTCGAGAGCCATTCTGTATCCTTCAATTTTTTACACCCCACAACTGCCTCCCCAAAATAAACACAAATAAATCCAAAATCAAAACAAAAACAGGAATTAATTTAATTTAAACTTGAGAAAGAAAAAGAAAAATAGATTACCAGTAACGTCGAGAATCTGGCCTTGAATACCCGACATTGAGTTACAGTTCGGAAGAAAACGAGAACTATAATTTAACACCCCGAAACTGTAAATGAAGAATCGGGGTATAAATTTATTCCTTTTGATTTTAAAAAGGCCCTTTTAATGGTGGGTTTTGCCTTTTTCTTGTTAATTCTCTGTGGTGGAGAATTTTGATTGAATTTCAAGCAAAATTGGCGCAGAAATTTTCAAACCCGCCAAATATTTATTATTCAGCGTAATTCCCTCCCTTTCTTTTTTTCCTTATTATAATTTGACTAAAATTGGTCAACCCAGGTGGAAGAGGAAGAAAACTGGTTTCATTTTGCCTCTAGTCCCTGTATTTTTTAGACTTTTGAAATTAAATCTCTTTTCTTTTAGTTTCAACAATTTAATTAATACCTCTTATTGTCTAATTTAAAAAATAAAAATTCAATCGTTGATATTGTTAATAAACTTTCGTTAAATTTGAATACGCAAAATTTTAATATATCAAAATTATACATTAATTTTATTTTTATGTGCAATATCATATCAATTTAAATGTTAAATTATTGTATACGGATATAATTATAATTACCCAATGAGAAAATAAATAAAATTAATAGTTTTTCAAATGTGTACAATTAAATTAAAATAAAACCTTCATGCAAATAATAGCAAATAATAATTAAACATAATCAGAATCACATCTAAAAAATCATTTTCATTAGAATTATAAATTTTAAAATGAATAAAAAGATAATTTAAAATTTTAATGCAGTGATTATTGTAACAGCATTTTCCTGATATACATACAACAGCAGTTAACTATAAAGCTAAAACCAGACATTGATGATACAAACTAAAATGAATATAAGGCTTGAAAGAATTACTAACCAGCAATGCCAATTTATATGTTAGTCTGAAATCAGCCCCTAGTTTTTTACTCACTTTCATAGTCTTCTTCATCTCCAAAACTGAAAACAGACGTATCAGCAGCCATTACCTTGAATTCACTTTCCAAGCTCGAAACTTCAGTGCCGGCAGCAGCAGCGGCGGCATCTTTTGTTGGGTTACCAGTAGTGTGTGTCTGTTGGGAGTTTGCACTTCCTAAAGAAACTTTTTCAGTAGAATGAACTAAACTTGTAACTTGATCTGGATTGGTACTCGTTTCCGATTTGGTGGTGGCTGAGGAGGCAGCTGGTTTTTGCTGCCTGTTTGTTGATGTAGCAGACTCTTCTTCCTCAACGTCTGAGAACACATCATCTTTGTTGTTATTGTTGCTTGATGGGGCTGCACTGGTGCCTGAACTTTCATCTGGCTTATTTGCGGTAGTTTTGGTTGGTGGGTTCGACGGAACAGGGTCATTATAATCTGCTAGCACAACCTCAACCTGGAAACCAGGGGAAGGTAATTTCCTCTGCATATGTTACCGAAAAGTGGCGATAAGATCAGACAAGACACTATTTCAACCAGACATAAAGAGATATAAAGATCTTGTCTCATCATAACATTTTCATGTTTTTACCTTGTCAAACCAATCAAGATCACTGGTATTCAGAATTTTTCTGTTTTCCATCATTGTTGTGTTTAGCCAACTGATAAATCAAATGGGCAGAAACACAATAAGACCAGTTAAATAAACACAAAGTTCAATATAATTTTATCAGAGAGGGGGAACTGATTACAGACCAGTAAAAATCTCCTTGGCGATCATGAAAATGAATTTTGAAGTCCCCGGCCAACTCGGTCAGACCAGGTTCCCCAGGCAAAGCAAATACCATGACTCCTTTCTTTGGTGCACTAAACCAATAATCTTCTGGCTGTGAATTAGCACACAAAACTTTGAATTGGTAAGGATGCTCCAGAGAGCTTCAAATGGCATGTTCTAAAAATTATAGGTTGTGATCATATTGGTTAGATAAAAGAACCAAACATACAGAGAGATCCTTAGTACGTTTATGCTTCTTTGTCGAGAAGAGAACACCTGCAGAGAGAGGAAGCTCATGATGATTATGTAGAGGCTGAAAGGCATGAATGTTTTAGTAGGACAATACAATGACTACATGTTCACCTGTTTGGAGCGCTACAGGGAAAATAATGCATACGAAAATTTAATTTGAAATGATTGCTC
Organism: Gossypium hirsutum; assembly: GCF_007990345.1. NCBI lineage: Eukaryota > Viridiplantae > Streptophyta > Magnoliopsida > Malvales > Malvaceae > Gossypium > Gossypium hirsutum. Next base: position 110,995,237 of record NC_053426.1, read on the forward strand.
AAGTCAATTATAACCTCATTAGACTGCAGTTGTTATCAGGACAATTCAAAAAGGGAAAAAACGAGTCTGCAGTTAAAGATAAAATATGATTTTGAAATTCCTACAAGTGCCTGCAGCTGAAAGTTTGGGCAGTAAAATCTCATATTCACGTCTATCCAAACGAGTTTGTCTATGCATCAACAGCATCTTATGCATGTATTGAGAAGCCCAAAATAACTATAGGAAGCACCAATCATCGATTAAACAAAAAAAATTGTCATACCGTTATGATCAGACACTGTAATGGAGGGCCTGACCCAATAAGGACAACGAAGAAGCCGGAATCCTCGAAGCATGCACCTGTATAAAGATGGTCTCAGCACTAGTATAAAACCAAAGATGCAATATAAACATTGCATTGCAAGAAGAATACCTGCGCCCAGGCTGGTTTTCACCATTGAAGTATGTTAAGGTGCGCTCAAAGTATTTGACATACCTCTGGAGAACATAAAAGGAAAATATATGGTAATCAGATGAGATATAAACAGCTTGCCAAAGAATGAACCCAGAAAACAAAACTCAAAGAAAACAGCTAGAAGTCAACTGCTCACAATTTGACTAGGTAGAACAAGCCCCTTTCCATCCACACATCTTTTCTGGTTGTAATAGCCCATTGACTTTTCAGCAGTGGGAAAGAACTGCAAAGGGATAATTAAGTTATAAAAAGAACCCACCACTGTAGCCAAGAAATGTGTAGCTATATTAAATTCACTAGCATTTCTTCAAGAACATGTTCATTGGGTCGAACCTTCAAGTATAGAAGAAGGCTAGAGATCATCAACCCTGTCCTTGCCATCCCAGCTTTACAGTGCACAACCACAACATTCTCAATATCCTCCTTCAGCCATGAGTAAGCACTTTGACAAAAAGATAGTATCAATTGAATTGGGGGGCAATTATGGTCATCGAAGGGGAAACTAGCCACCTAAAGAAAAAGACCAATATCAATTGTAAGATTTCTCAATTTTTGTTTCTCATTGGTCCCTTTTACAGTAAGTTTTAACAGGGTAGGTTTGCTGTTATGCATTCATGAGCTGGGAAACAGAGGATAGTGAAGCACTGTCAAAGTTGAGGAGGAACCGACTCTTCCTACAAATTATCCTCTGCCAACAACTGATTTTTATCATTGAGTGAATGACTCTTCCCCACCCTCTCCTAGTGGATTCCATTGGCAAAAAGTTTAACAAGAAATTAGTGGCTGATTTTTTTTCTGATTTGTTCCACAGATCCAGACAAACAGAAAGTCTAGATAGTAAGGTTATTAGGTTAAGAAACCTCTGAGATGATATTTTATCAAAGCTACATGATAGCCACATGGCACATAGCCATAGCTAACAACAATTCAAGGAATAAGCCCATCTGAAATATTAGAAGTAAACATATAGTGTGTTACCATAATAAATCACAGCATACCTTTCCTTCAAATAATGAAGCATCGTACAATCTCTCAGAGCAAAGATTATATACTTTGTACTTGTCCTGCATAAAAGTCTACAGATTTTAGGACCAAAATGTACAATGCATAGCAATAAGGCAAGGAGGAAACAATGTACACACGCGCGCGCGCATATACGGCTTTAACTGGTCCGGCAATCTCAGACAACAAGGTTCATATTGAAGAAAAGGTGGATGTAATGGGAAAAAAGTATGGGTCAGAAACTTGATATTGACTAATAAAGTTGCTATATACAAAAGTAAATACAGATCATTGTCAAAGCAAGTATAGCGCAGAGAAGACTAAAGGCTAAGCCAGTTATCATGTTCAAAGAATAGAGAACACATTAAAAGAAGAGGCAGGAATAGTCTCCCTCCACCAATATCAATCAAACTAGACCAACATAAAACAAACTAGACCATGATTTTTTTTCCTCAACTTATTATGTAAAAAAATACAAGTACACACACACACACACACTATATGGGAGAAAACCAGAAAAGAAAAAAGATGCAACGTGTGGCAGATTATAAATCAAATAATCAATAGACATGTCATTACCTTGTGATGCGTTTCAAAAAACTGAATCACTTCTTCCATGTGATTTCGATAGAACCCCTGTATCACAATTATAGATTTCTTAGGCTAAATATGAGAGGATAGCCAAATTCAACTATTGATTAGTTTAGCTACCTCAACATATCCAAAAAACCCAGAGCTCATGTCACCAGCAGGGAACCCCATAGCAATTATATTCTCAGTGATGTATGACAAATCTAAGTCAAATCCTCCCTCCTGAAGTGAAGGTGCACAGGAAAGTTTACAAATACTGAGATAGTCATAGTATAAAAAACAAAAATTTTGGATATATCACTTTGGAGGCACATCTCACTACTAAAGAAAAATGTATAAGCCCCACCTGGTATCTCCGTTTGTTTTGTGAAACAACATGTCGAGCCTTGACCTGTACAGCTTTCACAGCATTTTTAGATGAGTCAACTATGCCTTTTGTAATTGTTCCAAGAAAACCAGGTTGGGTTGTTGTCGAAGCTCCATCAGCGTTACCATCTGCAGTAGTAGATTTTGAAGGCGACCGCAATCCTAGCCCGCTAGTAAACCGAGAAAAAGTTGATTTCCCAGCAATCCCTGTAGGTGTTAACTCCTCTTGAGAGGCAGCAAAAGGCTGAGGAATTTTTAAATTTCTAGTCCACGATGACAGCTTCGACGGTGCATCTTCCGTAGAAGAATTATCCGGTCCTGCATCCGTTGCCAAAGGAGTCGGCGAGTCTGCAGAGATATTAGCCATTCCGCCGATCCAGAGGTCTTGAAAAGATGATTAAAAGTTCAAGTATTCAAACTTCAAAATCCCAGCATATGAAACACCAGTGTATAGTCCTCAAAATCTACAACTGCAAGCATAATGTATAAGTTCAGCTAATAAAAAAAAATTAGTAAATGCTATTAAAAACATAACACTTCTTGTTCTTCCCGTCCTAAGTAAAGAACAATCATGAATTGCTAAAATCCATACTTATTTGACTTAATTCCTAAAAAAAAATTATAAATTCCAACGAAAAAAGCATAAATCAACCATCAAAAACTCTGAACAGTTGAAAACCTAACACTGAAATGAAATGAAACAAACGATCGCATTAAAAAATTTAATTAAAAAGTTTAAATCTAAGCCAGTGATCTTACCTTGCAAAAACGGAAACTAAAAAAACTAGGGTTTCGAGATCTAATAATGGAAAGGAGAAAAGACTGTGAAACAATGGCGTTTCCTTTATTTGGAGGTGTTCGTTGTTTTTTTGCTTCAGTTCACGTGCTATCCGTGGTCAACGAATGTGAGCCGCTGACTTAGTAGAAATTGTATTGAAGATCTTAATCGAACGGTAGGAAAATTCTTGTTTTTAACTTGTTGTGTACGCCTTCACTCTCTAGAATTCTATTTTCCTTTTATAATGTTCGACTGATCCAATAAGGGATAATAACTTGACGATGATACCAATGGGTAATTTGCAGCTAAAGTCACTAAATTATTAGTAATTTTACTTTTTGGTCACTCAACTTCAAAAAGTTACAAAATGATCATTGAATTATTTAAAAGCTTTCATTTTAAGTCACCGAATTATTCGAAAGTTTTCATTGAAGTCATTGGGTTATTAAGTTTTTTTTTTAAGTTTGGTTAGTGAGGTTCAAGCGAAGATTCGACAATCGGTTTGGTGGGTCAATACCTATTGACAAGTAAAAGATATACCTTAGATCCAAGTCAATCAAACGGTTAGTTTTAGAGATTAGAGAAGAAAACTGTTTGGATTTTGGTTCGTAGGTTGGTGACGTTTAAAGTTGTTTCATGAAAAAAGAACTGAATTATAAAAGAGAAGGGATTGAGAGTTTTCAATTAGTACAGGCGGTGTGAATAAAGATATAAACATACTAAAATATAAACATACTAATAATTCAATGACATTGGGTGTAATTTACCCTAAATTTAATTATAAAAAGATATAAACTTTTATCTTTTTAAAAAGTATAACATTTTGTGAGTTAAACCGGGTCACATGCGAATCTGAACTTGAAAATTTATTAAAATCAAGTATTACTTTGACTCAACTTAGTTCGGCTTACGAATGTTTCTAGCAATATAAATGGGTGAAGATACCTAGGAAAATAGATCATTAAAAAATCATGAAAATAAAAATATTTAAATAATTGAGAAAATTAGTTCAATCAGTCAATATCGATTCACAGGTCAATCAAATCTGATTTCTAGTCCAATTAGTCGATCTAGTTTTGAAAACACTGGTTTTGATTGATGAAATAACTTTTTTAATCCCACCAAGTTGAGCAAACAAGTGGTGAAATTCGAAAATAGAATTAATCGCTAGCGTCTTGACCTCATAGAAGAAAAAAATCGAGTATTATCGATATTACTAAATATTATAAAGGAAGACGAAAGAAAAAAAAATAAAGAGAGAAAGTAAAAGAATTAAAATAGTTTGCAGCTAATATAAAAAATTAGTTACAAAAGACGGTTTTGATAATGAAATGACCTAATTGATATTATATCGATAATTTGTAGATGTAATTAAAATATTTTGATGTCTGGTTCACAGTTTAGAATGAGGGTTATAGCTTGGGGATGTCTAGTGCAATTTACTATTATTATTATTTAAATTTTTAGAATTAAAAGACAATGACAATGGCTGGAAAAAGAAGTACAGAAATGGTGAAAGGAAATCATTAAAAATAATCTGCAATATGCATAAAAGACAATAAATCTGAAGGCATTGTGTATGCTTTAGTTTAAACAACACTACTATATATAAATGAGAAAATATTTTGTGATCTCCCTTCATTAATGTTTTTATGTCATTAAAAAACCAGTAGAAGTGTTTTTCATCCATTGCAGACTTGGTTTTAGCTTTCTCCTCCATGACCAAGGAGGAAATCCATTGCTTCTCAAGCACTGCCACTAACCGTAGTCCTGGTTCGTTGCTTGGTAATCAAACTAGCCGGACCTCGTTTCAATAGCTTTACTCCCAATGGACTGTCCTTGCTCTGCATCATACAACACAATTTAGGAATTATACATGTAAGCATTGGACATAGTAATGAAATTCCGATGCAGATTGTTAATTTACCATGCGGCAAGTTCCGGCTGTCAGGTCACATACGGGATACTCATGAGGGCAACAACTGTAGTGATCATCACAGCAGGTTGCAGATTCCATTGGGCAACATCCCCAGCCAAGGCAGTATTTGCCATACTCATATAAGCAACAGCAAGTGCTTCCTTGAGGACATGAGTAGTACTCGTTGCACACGGTTGGGGGTTTTACGGGAGAAGGGGGAGATGGAGCCGGTTTAGGTGGATTTGGTCCTTTCTTGATGGGGTACGAGGCCATCATTGCAATACCGCACTTGCCGGTTGATGTACCTGCGACATTACGTTCCATCTTGATGTATCCATTCTCTCCCCAGTTAGGACCCCATGAATTCCTCACAAGAAAGTAATCTACACCACCTTCTGTGCCGTATCCAACAGCGGCAACACCGTGGTCTAGGCTTGTTCCACATTGACCGGTAAACACACCCTGAACAGCGAACACAATGTCATTCATCAAAGCTAAGGATCAAATCCTAACATCGTTCCCGATCCCGGATTATCAAATGTTACCAAAAAACAGCTGCATAACTATCATTGATCCAAATAAAAAGCCATAAAACTAGAGGATTCAACAATTTACCGATTGGTAGAGCTGGAAGGCCCTGCCACCAGCTTCAATGGCTACACTTACAGGCTGATGTGCAATAGCCTTCTTCAAAGAATTCTCATCGTTTTCCGGGACATCTTCATATCCATCAATGGTAACAACACGAGCATTTTTCTACAAAGATAAAAAAAAGTTAAACACCATCATAAAAGTTTCTCATTAAAATGATCCAAATCAACCCACTAACCCTGTCTATATCACATGTATTATCAGTAGCACGGTAAGGGTAATCTTCTTCAGTATCAATACCACCATTGTTAATAATAAACTCAAAAGCATGGTCCATTAAACCACCATTACAACCCTGGTTATACATATTATCACAGTCCACCAGTTCCTGCTCCGACAAAGAGATAAGATCACCGGTCACGATCTTGTTTATCCCTTCCACAGCAGCCACGGTTGAAAATGCCCAGCAACTCCCTACATTCATAATCAAAGTCATACAAACAATCCACAAACAAACACATGTAAAATGAAAAACATCAAAAACCATGTCTTTACCACATTGGCCTTGATCTTTTACATCCATGACAGCACCTTTTTGTCTCCAATCAACTGACTCAGGCAATTCATCACCAACCTTATATGCATACCTATTACTCTTCTCTTTCCCCGCGAGTCTACGTAACCGGGTTTTCGGGTCAACCCTAGTACCCAAATACATAGCTTTGTATTCCTCATTGGTCATATCCGCAAACCTGTTAAGACCCACCTTATACATACGATTAACCGAGTTATGTTCCACGATGAACTTGAGATTATCCTTAAAGATATCGAACCGTTTTTCTTTCTCTCCCAAGTCATTATAAGCTTTGCCATGTTTCACCAACCACGTTTCGTACAACCTTCTTACTTGGGTATCGGTTGTTTGCCTCTGTGGTTGTTGGCTTACATGGTTAAGGTCGTAATCGATAATAGACATGTCCAGAGCCGATGACAGGGTCACCAAAAACATGGTGAAGATGATAACATGGGTTGGGTTCTTGAGGAGAGACATGGTTTGGGATTTGGGAGATTGTGTTTGAAGGGAGATGAAGACGATGATGAAGATGATATGGGTATTTATAGGAGAAAAAAGGGAACAATAAAAAATCAATAACAAAAGAGAAAGAAACCACGTTGAAAGAGGAACTGAAACCTGTGTGGTGTTTGTATCTGTCACGGTTTCATTATAGGAGGTCCATGGAGAGAGACCCTACTTACAAGGAGAGGCGTTCGTGGAGAAACCACTCTATATATATTTGGTCATCCAAGTTTAGATTATTTTAATTTAATCCTCAAAGTATTAATATAATTTCAATCAGGTCATTCAATCAATCTAGTCATTTTCTTCAAACAAATCTAAGTTATTTATGCACACGTATGTTAATCGATATTTAGAACTGCTCGAGCTTCAGCTCGAACTCAGTTCAATAATTACCAAATCAAATTCGAATAATTTGTAGACACCTATATCTCATTGGTTGGCACTGTGAACCCATATTGTTCATTAACTTTGCAAGGGATGGGATTAAAGATTTTATGTATTCTCATCTTCAATCCATTTAACAGATAGTTGCAAGCTGTTCAATCCCAATCCATCTAACAAATCCTTCAAAACCAGACTATGCTGATGATCCATGCCTCCTTCAACAGCTCTATTTGCCATCTCCTTCAACACACCACCTTCTTTCATTAGCTTCATCACCGCCAGGGCTATATCCTCTTTCATCCTCCACCCAATCAGACCATTCTTCAACACCCACTGCAACGCTTTTCATTATAGAACTACTCATTGCGCTGAGCAGCCATATGTAATCATTGGCACTCCTTAAGTGATACCTTACAGATTTGAGTTCGACCCTAGGTGAGTCATAAAGATCAACTGAGTCGGGTTAATTATTCCTTTGAGTCAAGCCATCTTAAGCATTCATTTGCATCAATGGAGGTTCCATTTCCTCTTTGTCCTTGTTGCAGAGAGATAAAGGCACTGTGAGTATTTGTTTCAAGGGGTTGTTGAAGCAAAATCTAAGAGCCATGACGAATTTAGGAACCATTTCTTGGGATCAAATTTTCATTAAGATTAAATCGAGTTTGAATTTGTAAATTATTCTCGCATTAGGACTTAAATTTGATAATTATTTTCATATTACTGAGCTAGGTAATTGTCCCATGTTAGGAGTTAAAACTTTTTTTATCGAAATTAATCACTAAATTTGATAATTCTTCCTATACTAAAATCTAAATTTTTCAATTTTCAAGAAAATATCAATAATCTCAGATATGAAAAAAATTACTAAATTCGAACTCCAAAAAGTAATTTAATCTTTTTCCATTAAACTCTATGGTTAGATTGAGATAAAATAAATATTTTCCCTTATTTGGATATAACGATGACAAAAAAAAAATTGAAACCGGCAAAGATTTTGATCCGATTCAATGGATTAAATAGACAATTTTTTAAAATCGGATTTGAGACAAAACGGGTTAAAGTTGGGTTTGGATAGACCCACCTTGCCCCGAAACATTTACAAAATTTCCCCTACATATATTATATTTACAAATTATTTTACATATAATTTCTTTCCTTCTCGCTAAACAGAAACTCTCTTTTTCCCCATTATTTCTTCCACCGCCTTAGTTTTATATGATAAATCAGAGTTTTTGGTAAAAATAGACAACATATTAGCTTGACATTTTGGCACATCCAATATATTTACACATCAACAATAAATTTTTATGACATGTGAAATATACGCATCGGTAAATAAAAATGTAATTTTTTTTATTTTAATAATTTATTTTTATAAATTTTAAAGTATAAAATCAAAATTTTATTATTATGTAATCATCAAAGTTTAATTTTATTATTACTAATTTAAAATTATATAAATTATAAAAGAAATTTAAATAGAATTTTTTTCATTTTAAGGGGTCAACTACTACCTAGATTTGTTCATGGGTTGAGCCCAGGGACGAAGCCAGGGGCGCTGGCATGGGCCCCAACCCTCCCTAAAATGTAAAATTTCATTTTAGGCCCTTAAAAAAAATTTTAAATTAGTAAAAGTAAAATTGTATTTTGGCCCTCTCTAAAATTATAAAAATTCAATTTAATCCTTTACAAATTATAAAGATATAAACTATAAAAAATTAAAATTTCATCCGCCCCTAATAAATTTTTCTGGCTTTGCCCCTGGTTGAGCCACCCAATACGGCCCAAATACCCGTCCAAAAAGTGGGAGGATTTGGACAAAAATATAGGCTCAAAAAATGGGCTTGGATAAAAAAATAAAGCCCAAACCGAATTAGCTAAAAGACAAAAAAAATGTTATTTTCTTATTGTTTTCTCACTATTTTGCTACAATTTCACTATCATGTTACTACTATTTTGTTGTTATTGTTTGGATATTATATAACTCTTATTTTATTGTTAATTTTGTTATTATTTTAGAAAAGCTCGTTTAGAAAATGGGTCGAGCCTTAAGTATTTTTTTCTCAGGCCCAACCCAAAATTTCAATAAAAAACCTTTGCTATTTTTGTTGCTATTTTTCCATGTTTTGTTGTTGTTTTTCCACTTTTTGTCATTGTTTTGTTACCATTTCACTATTATGCTGTTAATATTTGAATATTGTATAATATTTTTTATTGTTAATTTTACTACTATTTTAAAGGTATTTATTTTTTAAATTTTACATAAAAACATAAAAAGACAAAAATAACTTTGGAATAATATTCAACCCTTATAAAAGTAAAAGGGTTTTAGAAAATTCACAACTAAGTTGAGACTCGGTTGAGGGTACACTAACTCTATCATAACTTTAAAGAATAGTATAAATATAAAAATAATATATTAAATTATTTATGCTTAAAAATTTGATAAAATACAAAAGGTTATCAAATGATTAAATTTTAAATAATGAATAAAATATATTTAAATTTAAAAATAGTATAAACAAACTTAAGCGAGTTTGGATTAATTATTTTGCATATGAAGATATTTCGATCTAATCCGAATTTAATAATTATGTATAGATTGGTTTTTCAAAAAAAAAAGTTAATGTAATTTTTCCTTCTAAATTTCGTACCTATATTTTTTTAATTCACTTTTGCATATCAAACCAATTAATTATAATAAAAATAAATTTAAAAGAGGATCACATATTTACATAAATCTTAGTGGAGGGACCTAAAAATTTTTAAAAAAAATTTATTTTTCTCTTGAAATTTGTTGAACATTTTAATTTTTTTTTCGAATTCTTATTATGCATCTTTTTAATTTTAATTAAATTCATTTTTTCAAATTTTTTATTAATCTCATAAAAAAATTAAAAATTTTATTTAAACCCCAAATTTTCTTTTTCTTTTTAAATCTTATAAAATCTTTAAATTTTTAATTAAATCCCTTAATCTTAACTCAAAAATCCTGTTATATCGAGTTGAATTCAAACACGAAATCTTAAAATTATTGAAGTATTAGTAGATAGATAGATTGATTTGATGGCTATTTTTAAAGTTGGGTTATTTAATTACAAGAATATTGATTGAATGGGATAAAGGTTGCTTAAGTATATCAACTTTTCTTTTGTGTTAAAGACGTTTTTGCTTTTGAAACTTGAAAGTTGATAATACTACTTCCTTTTTGTTTTTAAAACTGTATACTACATCTTTTTGATTCGTGATGTCTTTTTTTTTAAATGTTTTGTTAGTGAGTTTTAAGTGATGATTTCATGATTGATACGGTAGATTAATACCATCGACGAGTAGAAGAATATATTTTAGATTCAAGTCGATATGATGATCAACATCAGAGATTGCAAAAAAAATTATTTAAATTTTGATTCACAAATTCATATTATCCAAAATAGACCCAGCCTTGGAGTAATTTGGGAGTGCAACCGCCTAAGGCCCAAGGGGTGAAAAGGCCCAAAAATAAAATTTTCATCTTTTAACATGAAAAAAAAACTTCAGTCTTTTAAATTTTATGATCGATGCCTCGTTACAAGTAGGAAAAAGAAAAGAAAAAAAAGGGCCCAAATTTTTTATTTTATTACTAATATATGTTTCTATTTTATTGTATTACATTTTATAATTTTTTTTTAAAAAGGGTCCCTATTTATTGTTTCACCTAGGGTCTCAAAAATATCAAGAACATGATTGATCCAAAACAGTTTTATGAAAAAAAACTGAACTATAAAAGATAAGGTAAAAAAGAGCTTACGATTGATGCAGACAATGCGAACAAAGAAAATCATATAGCATCAATTTTAATAAACCAATGACTTAAATAAATAATTTTGAATGGTTCAGTGACTAAATTATAATATTTTTAGTTAAATGATTAAAATAAAATTTTACACATAATTTAGTGACTAATGATGAAATTTACCCTATTCTTTTTCTTTTTTAGAAATTAATCATTAGAAAATAACTAATTAAAACAACTAATGATTAAAGCAATACGCGTTTGACAAAGGAAGGCTTTGTTATTTCTGTGAGAAAAGAAGGAAGCCTCTGGTAAATTTTTTGTGATTATGATTATAATGATTATCAAATTAATTGACTTAATCCTGAAAAGGAAGCTTCCTATCTTCACATTATCATTTAGTTAAATTTAGGTACATTTATTTAGCAAAATAATTATTATTGTCATGTGTAAAGTTGTTATTTAAATAGTATGTTTTAATAGTCCCTTGGCTTATTTAACATTCTAACTTTGTCATTAACTCAAACATGAAATATCTGGAGTGATTGTAAGTACTTAATATAATAAAAAAATCAACTTTGAATGGTTCAAAGTTGTGAGTGAAAATCGATAAAAGAATTGAGTATTCATCAAACTAGAGGGGACGACGACAAAATCATCCTTAAAATCACTTGTAAAACTAAGATTACATGCATAAGTAAGACTAAAAAACGTGTTATAAGAGCAAATGAAAACTTCTAAAACTGAAAAATTATTAAACAATAAAAAAATAAACAAAAAAACATATAAAACTTAGACAATATGGACCTAAATCGACTCGTAAAATAATTTATTGTTTTGAAATATTCTAGAAACAGGAACACATTAAGAAACTGACGAAGAGACACCCATTTTTTAATAAAAATTACTGGTGGCCGGTGGAGTTTTAGCGAATGGCAGGCGCCGTCATCTGTTCATCACAACTTGTGAAAACAATAAAAATACCCACAAAATAGATATTCAAACTGAAAAGAAGAAACGAGAAGAAGAAATAAAGAAATGTTTAGTGAAAGGGAGAAAAAGGCGACAAAACAAAAAATAAGAAGTAAATAACTTAGAGGAAAAAAAAGAAGAGAAGCTTTTAGGGTTTTTTCACGTATTCCCTTGTCTTTATTTCTAAAAATTTAATTATTTTACTTTTTAAATTTAAAATGTATGAATAACATATTTTAACATTTTTGTATTAGACATATTAAAGGTAAAAATAAATGAATAACATAATAAAAATCAGATGAATGATTAAATAATCAAACTATTAAATATAAACACCAATCAATTGGTTTTATACCAATTCATCTCAAATTTTTAAATATTAAATAGTTGATTCTTAATTTAATCGATCGGTGACAAGGGAATGTGCAAGCTGGGATGAGCTAAGTTTGATTGGATGTTTGATGGTTTCTACAGCAGTCAAGTTACCTAATTTTGCAACTGATATGTCAGCCCAATTTATTGCTCACTTAATTCTCCCTTGTGCTCTGTTTTTTTTTCTCAGTAATAACATGTTCTTCAAGCTTGACTTTTCTTAGTTATGGTCTCCTCCTTTTTTTTCTTATCTGTCTATCTGCCCCTGCTGTATTAAACACCCTCTCGAGGATCTCGTGAACACAAGAAAAAGAAAAGAAAAAAATGCGCACCCTTTTTTTATTATCTTCGTTTTTGTTGTTTTCAATCATTTTTCATCCATTTTCTGTTCACCAAGTGGCTAGTGATCATGAACCAGTGATTAGGGGAAACAAGGAAAAGTTGGAAAGAGCCAACGGCGGCGGTGGGAAAGTTCTTTCCCCTGAAAATTACAATGACAACTGTCCTCCTCCACCTCCTAAACCTGAATGTCCACTTCCACTCCCGCCTCCACCTCCACCTCCGCCTCCGCCTCCGCCTCCGCCTCCTGTACCAAAATGTACATTTCCCCCACCTCCACCTCCACCTCCTCCGCCACCACCTCCTCCTCCGCCTCCATGTAAGTTCAAGACAAAAAGCGGCTGCTTCAGAAACCAGCGGCTAGCAAAAGCCCACAACGTGATCCAAACATTCAAGAGCAAAATCCTAGTCGACGAGAACAGCAAAAAATTCACAAAGACATGGCGAGGCACCGAGGTTTGCAATTACAAAGGCTTCACGTGCGATATCCGTCCCGACGTGAACGAAACAGCCGTTGCTTCCGTCGATTTCAACGGCGCTAAATTTGCAGGGCCGAACGGTTATCTTCCCCTCGATGGCTTCATCGACAAGTTAGACGACTTAGCTATTTTCCATGCCAATTCAAACAACTTCACCGGCACCATCCCATACGAGGTCTCCAAATCAAATACTTATACGAGCTCGATTTAAGCAACAATCAGTTGTCCGGTGATTTCCCGATGAACGTCCTTAAAGCCACCAACTTAACCTTTCTGGACTTACGGTTCAACTCCATTAAAGGTCTGGTTCCACAACAAGTTTTCAACTTAGACCTTGATGTTCTCTTCATCAACAACAATAATTTCGAACAAAGACTCCCCGAGAATCTCGGTGACACACCGGTTTTATACCTCACTTTTGCAAACAACAAGTTCACCGGTCCGATTCCGACAAGCATCGGCAAAGCACCCAACTTGCTCGAAGTGCTTTTTCTTAACAACAAACTTACTGGGTGTTTACCATATGAGATCGGCAACTTGAGTCAAGCCACCGTGTTCGACGTCGGGTCGAATAAGTTAACTGGTCCCATACCATACTCGTTTGGGTGTTTAAAAAAGATCGAGCTTCTCAACTTGGCCGGCAATGAATTCTATGGCGAAGTACCGGAAACCGTTTGTCAACTCAAAAATCTACAAAATTTATCATTGTCATACAACTATTTCACTCAGGTTGGCCCAACTTGTAGAGACTTGATAATGAAGAAGAAACTTGATGTGAAAAACAACTGCATTTTGGACTTGCCGTTTCAAAGATCAGAAGCCGAATGCACTGCATTTTTCTCGAGAAAATTATATTGCGATAGGAAAGATTCGTTTAAATGGGTTCCTTGCATGAAAGGTGGGTATAATAAATACAAGTATTCAAGCCCAGAATCAACAACGAGTTCTTCTTCACCATCTGTGAGAACTTACAGCACCCTTATCCCCCACAGGTTGTGACTTCCATGCTTTTAGATAATATATACAACATCAAGCATCAACACTGATATCGGAATGTAATCTATAATTCTATGTTGTATTTCTCTTGCAGTATGTATTAAAGCTTACGGTGAATAAATTAACGTAGTTTTTTTTTTTTAAACATAAATATAAAGTAAATTGGGACTTTAATATGTCATTTTCTTGTCCATCTTTTCCAACAAAAAATAAAGGAAAAGTGGTTTGAAAGCATGACTTACTTTTTTTTCTTAGGGTTGAAGTATGTTACGGTGTATGAAACAGTAGACTAATTAATTAAAATTTCTTAAAAATATCTTTAAAAAAATATTGTAAAACCGGTTTTCTGATCTTTTATCTAAATTTCCGTTTTACCAGTTTTGAACGATTGGCTAAAAAAACTGATTTAATATTTTTTTTAAATTAATTTCTGATTTAACTGATCCGGCTCCGGTGGCAGGACGAAGAGTAAACAAAGGTAGGGACCCATCGCAAATGCCGACAGCAAGCAAGGTCCACCATGGGCACAATTGGTTCCATGCCATTGCCAACTGCCAAGTACTTTGCTTGGTGCATGAGTCCAAGGCAGAATCTTCTTCTTTGGGCCCTAATTGTTGCATTTATTGAGCCTTAACTTACTAGGTTAGGTTAGGTCCGATTCAAATAAAATATAAAAAATAATTATTTTTATTTACCTTAGATTATATTTTAGTAATTCATATTATCTCATTGTAATATTTTAGTCATTTAGTCATTGAGTTATTAATTATCGTTAATGGTGTAACGATAAGCTAACGTGTCACATTAAATCATTATTTCAAATAGAAAATTTAGGTCAATTTATACAATTGATCTTCATATTTTTTCGTTTTAAACAATTTATTGTTTTCTTTTACATTCTTTTAACTTTTTTTCTTTATTTTCCATTATATTTTATTTCTCCCATTGTTTTCCTCCCTTCTCCATTTCTTTTAATATAGTTTTTTTTTATATTTTCCATTTGTTAAAACTAGTCCCTATACTTTTATTTTTTTGAACAATTTAATTTTTTGAGTGAGGCGAGCTTGTAGATTAATTTTAACAAAAAAAATTTGAAAAACTACGTTAAAAGAAATTGAGAAGGATGGAAAACAAAGGGAGAAGCATAAATGAATGGAAAATAAAAGGGAAAAAAAAGTAAAGTTAAAAAAACATAAAAGAAAAAAATTAAATTGCTCAAAATGAAAAAAAACATAGGGACCAATAGTAGAATTTAACCTAAAATCTTTGTTTGAAATAATGATTTAACATGCTACATCATCTTACCATTAAACCGTTAACGTCAATTAACGGCCTAGTGATTAAAACGTTACAACATGAAAACATGACTAAAACGTAACATTTCAATCATAAACAATTAAAATGTAATATAAAACAAACAAATAACATCAACATGTTATAAATATGTTAACATCTATATATGCATTGCTCTCATATCAAATGATATATTTATTATTTTTATGATTAATAAAACTGAACCGATTAAATCGAAAATCAATTATGCAGCGTTTGGGAAGAACCTTAAATGGTTAATGGCAAGAGGCGAACAGTGGGCAATCAATAGCTTTCAAGGAAAGGCACCATCTTCGGCATAATTTGTGTAATTTCACTTATACCCAAAACATTGTTTTATTTATCCAAAAATTATACAAAAAAAATAAAATTATACATGATTATGAAAAAGATAAAAGTATCATAAAGATTTTTGTATTAAAAGTCAAGTTATATTTTACTCTTTTAACTAAAAAATGGGCAAATTAATCTCTATACATTAGATTAAAGAGCAAAATTGATCTTTTCTATTAAAAATTCTATTAATTTCTACTGATAAAAAATGACATGATTAACAAAATAACTAGAAAATTACGTGTGGCGTGTTAAGTGTACCCTATGCCAATATACATAGACAAATTTTTAACAGTAAAAATAAATTAAAATTTAAATAAAAAGACTTATTTACTCTTTGAACTAATGTATAAAAGTTGATTTACCTATTTTTTAAGAGAAATGAAAAAATACTACCCGATTTAGTACAATAACCTCTGTTACTTTTAGAAATTATTTTATTTCTAATTTTAATTCTATTTCTATTTCCTTTTTCTTTATTCTTTTCATTTTTCATTAAGTTTCCAATTTCTAGCCCATGACCTGCATCTCCCTCTCGGCCCACTTATTCAGATTCATATTTTTATAATCGAATTTGAAATTTTTTAAAATTAAATTAATATTCAACCTGACCCAATTAGAAGAGTTCATAGGTTAGGCTGGATTGAGTTCGGGTCGACCCTAAGCATGATATTAATATGCTTTATGTTTGCCCAAATTCAACCTGACCAAAATCTAGGCCTAAAATTTAGCCTAAATTCACCCATATTTTCAAAAGATTTAACCCAAACTCATTTTAGGCCCACTCATATTATTTTTAATTTTTCAAAAAAATATTTATATTCTTTCATAGTAATATTTAATAAATTTATACTTTTTTTATTTATTGAAACTTTTATATATGATTATATTAACATTATTTTAATATTTATATTAGAGTAGTATTATATATTTAGCATAACTTTATTTTTTTAATGCGTTCTAAATTATATAATATATAAAAATAACGTAATATAAAATATAATAAACTTAAAACGGGTCGGGTCGAGCCAGGGGTTGGGTCCTGAATGTTCAAACTTGAGCTCAACCCATATTTTAAACTGGCTTAATTTTTTTGCCTACGCTTATTTTAGAACCTAATATTTTTACCCATACGTACCCTTCCACATTTCAAACAGACCTTCAAGTCTAAACGAATAACTTAACTCATAACTAGATGTAAATACGAGACGTTCAAAGACAAATGAGAGGTAACTATTTAAAAGTGAGCACAACATTTATGTAGTTGAATGCTCGTTCGACTTCAACTTTGTCTCTATAAAGATATCTTAGAAATATACTTGGTTGTGGCATGTGAACCTAATAAATTTGATGGATTTGAAAATCAAAACAAAAAGACGAGTTTCGGTCATTAGGGTTTCTAGCCATTGCCATATTTTATTTATTATATATTAATATGTATTAAATCAAGTGATAATGATATCGATATTTTTTAAGTAATGTATTGGATTTAATTCTCGCAAATGGAGAAAATAATATAAGGAGAACTTATCTATTAATTAAAAAATTGACTAATTTCAACCTGGAATTTAATCGATGCCCATTATAACTTTCGAATATCAAGAATCTCGTACCAAAAAAGGAAAAAAAAGTGCTCGTTGCATAAATCAAAATAAACTTTTAAGTAATTATGTATTTAAGACCATATTTTTATTTTCATCTTGGGATGATAAATCAAGTTTGTTGACATATTAATCCTAGAAATCATTGAGGGATATGCAAGGGCGGAGTCAAAAAGTTGGCAGGTGCTTCAGCCTCTCTCTCTCAAATGGAAATTTATACTTTTAGTTTCTTTATAATTTATAAAATTTTAAATTAATTTATGATAAAATTACACTTTGGCCCCCCAAAAAATAAAAATATGATATACTCCTTTAAAAAATATAAAGATGTAGTCTATTAAAATGGTAAAATTACATTTTTACACTTAATTCTGACCCCTCAATTTTTTATTATTTTTTTTGTTTCACCCCTAGGGATATGACTATAATATGGTATAATAATGGGAAAAAGCAGCATGAAAGTTCCTTTGGGTTAATTAGTTATTGTACATTAGATCAAAGAACAAACTAATCTTTTTGTTTAAAATTTATCCATTTCTACTGTTAAAAATTAGTCCATGTATATCAGTATCAAGTACATGTGGCACGTCATGTATAGCTATCTGATTATTCCGTCAACTATGCCAGTTTTTAACCGTAAAAATAAATGAAATTTTTAACAAATATAGAATCAATTTGCTTCTTAATCTAACATATAGGAACTACTTTACCCATTTTCTAAATAAAGAGAACAAAATATAATTTAATTCCTAATACAAAAACTTCTCTCATACTTTAGCCAATAATACTAATTTTTCTCCACCGCTGAACATTGAATCTTATTAGGACTGAGGCAACGACTTTGAAATTCCAGCAAAGAAGCAGCTATTATTGGAGCACTAACGTTCCCTTTAATGGTGGACTTTGCACATTATCAATTTGCACCCCTCACTGCTATTAATGGCTTCGGGTTCATGGGATTAGGGTTGAAGGACTTCTTTTAGTATGTATTAGTATTATTCTTACTACTATTATTATACTAAACAAGCTTTTTTTTAATCAGTTTATTTAGGTAAATCTCATATATAAATTAAAATATAAGATTTAAGAGGTTGTTTGGTAAACAGAATTTCGGGTATTTTTTAATTGATTGGGCACAAATGGAAGATTAGATAGTCAAACCCTCTAATTGTAGTGTTTAGTGAATGTAGGTTTGCAAGAGCTTGTTGAGT
This sequence comes from Gossypium hirsutum, assembly GCF_007990345.1. Lineage (NCBI taxonomy): Eukaryota > Viridiplantae > Streptophyta > Magnoliopsida > Malvales > Malvaceae > Gossypium > Gossypium hirsutum. The sequence continues at coordinate 111,013,809 of NC_053426.1, forward strand.
TAAAACTTCCAAAATAAAAAATGCAGGGATGAACAACGTTTTTCATAGCTGATTGGGAATGAGATATGTAGAATGATATACCTGACTATGCTTGCTAAAAAATTACTCTCTTTGTCACGTGCTCTTATTTGTGGCATGCTCCCATTTGTCATTTTACACATATCAACTTTTAACTATCAGTTAAGTTTTATTAAAACAATCAGCAATAAACCATCGGCCTGTTAGCAAAACACTACCTGAGAGTTGAATGGTTTCTTTTAGTAATTGAGATTTTATTTTTGTTTGTTTTCTGATCATTTGTGGGAAAGAAACAGCAAACATGAAGCTGCCATAATAGGCCCACCTTTATTATTTTCCTGTGACCAAATTTAAGTCCCAACTATTTTGGGAAGACCCTTGCATTAAATATACAAATATCATGACTTTGTATATGATGGGGTGAAGCCTAATATTGTTAATTTTTCTCTAATTTCTTCGAGTTGGTACTACACTTTGTTTTGCTAAAATATCTCGTTGATTGAAAAGTATATCTTGAATATCACCATCAAAATTTAACGATATCGGATTAGAAATAATTTTAAAAAGATAGAATTAATTCAGTGAATGATGTCATAAATTTATAAAATTATAATTTAATATATAGTAAATTTACTTTGATCATTTTAAAAATAATAAAATTTTAATTTTATCTTTTAAAAGATTATAAAGATATAAATTAGTAAAATGGAGAAATTGAATTTTAATTTTTAGCTATATATAGTAAAAATATGTAAGTTAATTTTGGTCTTAGAAAATTTTTTCGGCTTCCCCGGGTTGCATGTGACCAGCACAATAGGTCATAGATGGTTTACAAAAGATGAAACAGACCAAGATAAAAAGGATTGAAAGAGACAAGGCGTCAACATTGCTCCAAACAACAAACGAACAATATAATTCTAGACCTATAGCTTTTACCGTCACCACCAAGGATTTGCAAGGAAAGCCACCATTTGAGACTATAGGATGACAGGGATGATTCAAGACCACCCAACCATGAAAGCCTTTAGGCATTGCTCCATGAACTCAGGGCACCAAGAAGCAAGGGGTAAAAATGGTTCAGAGGCCAAATGATCACAAGTAGAGGAGTCTTACTCCAAAAAAAAGAGACATTAACATCATCTTCGACTAAGAGAAACTATCGGCATCGAATGACAGCACTTAGAGCCAAACAAAAGGAGGAAACAAAAAAAAAAAAAAACAAAAGCAAAAAAGAAGAGAAGTGCGTGAGAAAAGGAGGTGGTGGAGCAGCGCACGGTGGTCGAAACAATGGATGACCATCGAGACGAAAATGATGCAGGAAAGAGACTATAAAAAAAAGGAACAAAATTAATTTCCACAGTTACCATACCCTAATCTCACTACTACTAAGTTAATTTTCAACTAATGAAAGTGGTATCAAATTTGTATTATAGAATCCTATGTATTTACTTGATAGTCAAATTATTTATCACTTTAGATAAGATCTGAGTTCAAGCCACACTAATCACATTATCCAAAAATAAACCATGCCAAAATCCTATATTAAGTCCTAATAATTTAAACCCACACTATGCTAACGAGCTCTAATCATAGGCTGGCCTATCACTATCGTGAAGCAAATATATTGAACTATCCACTTCTTCATTTAATTTGTAAGTAAATGTACCACTAAATTTTATATTTTAACTGCACTATGTGTATTGACTAGATTCCCATCTACAATTTTTTTCGGAACACTAAATATAATTAAATTATTAGTGAGATTATATTTTGGTCACTTAATTTTAAAGAGCTACAAAATGGTTATTAAATTATTCGAAATTTTCATTTAAGTTATTGAATTATTTGAAAGTTTTTATTCAAATCATTGGACTGTTAAGGTTTTTTTTTTAAGTCCGACTTGCGAGCTCCAAGCGGTGACTCGACGATTGGTACGGTGAATTAGTACCCATCAACGAGTAGAAAAGCATATCTTAAAACCAAGTCAATCTGACGGTCAATATAAGAGCTTGGAGAAGAAAACTGTTTGGATTTTGGTTCATAAATTCATGACGTTCAAAATTATTTCTTGAAAAAACTGAACTGCAAAAATGAAGAACGAGAGCTTCCGATTGATGGAGGCAATCGAACAGAGAAGACCATATAGCAACAATTCTAATAGCTCAAGGACTTAAATGAAAACTTTCAAATAATTCAATAATCATTTTATAACTTTTTGAAATTAAAATACCAAAATTAAAGGTAGATTACACTTATAACATATAACAAATCCTTAAAATCCCAAGCTTTAAATAGATTCAAGATCTCAAAAATCACGAGACATTAACCAAAATTTCACCTACCAAAACCAATGTGAACCATATAAACTTATAATGAACCATCTTCCATATCCACTATCACTAATAGAACCCATATGAATACATTTTCGTTTCGACAATGATACTCAACAACCACACTAACCCCATTATATAATATTATATATATATACCCAATTGCAAAGATTTTTGTTTCACTTTTAATCAAATGGAAATTTTAACTTACAATACCATTTCCTTTCTATTCCTTTACTTTTTCGTCTCTGTTTTATGCCAGAATGGTTCCGATATCAGCCCGATAAGTTCGCCGTCAGCATTTGGTGTCTCGACTCAACGGTTAATCTTTAAAGACCGGAGACTGGCTGTTGTTTACCCTATAATCCAAGCGTTCAAGGGAACCATCACGGAAGATCCACTTAACCGGACTGGAAATTGGGTTGGAGGTGACATATGTAACTACACGGGCTTTTACTGTGATAACCCGCCTGATAACTTGTCCGCCATTGCCCTCGCCGGCATTGACTTCAATGGTTTCTTGTTAGGTGCACCCACTCTCGAAGGTTTCATCGATAAGTTGCCGGACCTTGCTATCTTCCATGCAAACTCCAACAAGTTTGCCGGGTCCGTACCAGACGTCTCGCAGCTCAAGTACTTTTATGAGTTGGACTTAAGTAACAATGTGTACGCCGGTACATTTCCGATGACAGTCATTGGCGTAAAAGATTTGTCGTTTCTAGACATCCGTTTTAATCTATTCTCCGGTTCGGTCCCTCCCGAAATTTTCAACCAAGCACTCGAAGTACTCTTCATTAATAACAATGATTTCACCGCCAAACTACCGGAAAACTTCGGTTCAACACCGGTTCGTTACCTCACTTTGGCTAACAACAAGTTAACAGGTTCGATCCCACGAAGTATCGGCAACCTCAACATGACATTGATCGAAGTATTACTGTTGAACAACAAGTTAACAGGTTGTCTTCCTTACGAAGTAGGGTTTTTAAAAGAACTCAAGCTCTTTGACGTTGAAGACAACCTTTTAACAGGTCCATTGCCATGTTCACTGTCCTGTTTGGACAAGATCGAGCTGCTCAACTTGGCTAATAACCTGTTTTACTGGGAAGTGCCTGAAGAACTGTGTGCGCTTGTCAACTTGGAGAATTTGACGTTGTCGGGTAATTACTTCACTAAAGTTGGTCCTGTTTGCAGAAAGCTGATAAAAAATGGCGTTCTTGACATGACACAGAACTGTGTCCCTGATCTTCCCCACCAAAGATCGTTGCTTGAATGTACAGAGTTCTACTTGAAGTACATTAGGTTTTGCCCGTACCCTGAGACGTATAAAATCATACCCTGCAAGGATGATTATCACCATCATTGGGAAGGGTCCAAAGCCAAGACCAAGAAAGCACCTGTTTCTTACAAGACTCTTTCAAGACACAAGTTTTAAGGTTTATGTTTTTTTTTCCCTTTGTTTTTACTAATATGGTGAATATTTGATGTATCGTTAGTTTTATTTATTATCGGTGAAAATGATATTTCGTCACTAGTAAAATAAAAAATGGTGGAGAATTTATAAATAAATATTAATAATTTTATTTAAATATAAACTCAAAACTCTAAACTTAAAATATGAAAGATGGTATAAATTCTAAACCCTAAACTCAAATTTTAAATTCAAGAATTAATATAAACCCTAAGTCCAAAACTAAAAAAAAATATAATAATTATAATTATGATTTATCATATTTGTTCTTTCTCATACAATATCTACAACTATTCATAGTTATAGGAGAACAATGCGCTTCAACATACTCAAACCCACATACTCTTACACTGACAACATATCGATGTCAATTGAACTATTTAATATATTTATTTGTTAGTCTACCTTTTAACTTTTTATATGAAAGAAATTGTATTAGTGTTGAGTAGAAAAACATTATGATTAAGTTTTATTTTTGAAAAGATTGATGTATTTATCGTTAATTCAGTTAATTTATGTAATCATTTTTAAAATATAATACTCAATAAAATTTGAGTTTAAAGATTAACAAAGGTTAAAGTTGTCAAAAATATAAATAATCTCTTTATAAAACAATAATAATAAGGATTGAATATTCACCCACATTTAAATAAAAATGTTGTCAAATTGGATTATAATGTTGTTCTCCACTAATGTGGGGGAATAGTGGCTGCTCATTTGGCTGAGGTAATCATTTTGATCATGATATCTTCATGAAAGATATATGAAATAAGATATTTTTCATATTCATTTTATGAATTATAAAAATATTTTTTAAAATTTTATGATTATTCATTTTAATAATATTATTTTAAATATTTAAATTTAAATTTTCTTTTAAAAATATAATGTATATTACTACTACTAATCAGAAAAGGATAATAAGAAATGGGCAAATTGCATTATTTTTAAATGACCTAACAAACAAGTACAACCAACCCTAATATAGGACTTTGAGGTGGAGTCCATGATCGAAAGCCCAAATAAGAGGTGCTAAAAATTAACAAGTAGTGGCAATCCCATTGCCTAAAGTCCACTCAATTTATGCTCCAATCCAACAAGCTTTTGTCCTCCAAAATTCCTACTTGTATTCCATTTAGAAGGTTGTTGGAACTAGATTAACTGATCCGATTGGTTAGATAGAGAATCGATCAATTCATTAGTTCAAAAACAGAAGTTGAACTTATAAACTCGTGAACTGAATTAAAAAATCAATTAAATCTGATTTTTTTTACTTTTTATATACATTACAAGAAAATAGACTTTTAACCACAAAAAAGCTGTTATAGACAATGCCGCAAAAATTTGTGACGTTTATTTGAAAAAACGCCGCAAAAGATCATGACCTTTAGCGGCGCTTTTGTTACAAACGCCGCTAATTTTGACAGATTTGTAATATACATTTTTCACCAATATCCAACCCTGCCTACATTAAATCCAACCAAAAACAGCAAATATAGCATGAAATCCAACCAATATACTTCAAATTCAAAGAAAGATATATGATGTAAATTAATAAATGAAGAATAACTCAAAATATTCTTACAATAATATTAAAAGTGACAATGTTAAAAAATTCTTACAATGAGAAAACAAATGTCTAAGATGACGGCTTTTGCGACTACTGAAACATCTTCATCATATGTTGAAGCTGTAGTTGGAGCTCATCGTACTTTCTGCTCTATTCTGCTGCCATCGCTGCTACCTCTGCTAGGGGTGAGCAAAATCCGACTCGATTCGAAAAATTCGATAAAAAATTCAAATTTTGAATTAAATAGTTCGAGTTATTCGAGTTATTTGGATCAACTCGAAAAAAATTCAAATTTTTCGGTTTAACTCGGATATAAAATACACAATTTGAGTTATCCGAAAATCCGAATAAGAAATGACAAAACTACGTCGTTTTGATAAATTTTAATTTTTAAATTTAATTCTTTTTTCATAACTTAAGCAGTTAAGCTTAGTTTCTTTTTGCCGTTCCAAATTCCCACCCCCTCCCCCAATTTTTCCTCGTTCCAAATTCCCACCCCCTTCCCGAATTTTTCCTTTCTTCTTTACTCAAATATTTTCATTCCTTCCCCACACCTAACGTCCCCCCTTCCATTTGTTTACTCTTTTTTGAGAATTTGATTTCATGCTTTGTCCCACGAGGCCACGACCACAGTTCCACAAGCCACAAACAAGGTTCCACAAGCCACAACCACCGTTAGTTGTTTAAGGTGAGATTGTATTCTTTTTTTAGCTTTGTTCATGTGAGTAAGTCTGTGACTGTGTGTGAGTGAATGTTTCTAGTTTTCACCTTTACATTCTAAAAACAGTTATTGTTTTCTTTTTGAATCTTCTTCTTGCTCCTTACGGCAAGAAAGAGTAAATAGAAAATTGAAAACGTACATAACTATTCCACTGCTAGCTGAACGTAAAGTAATGGCTTTTGTGCAACGTCGAAAGGGTCCTGAGGTAGTGGGTCTGGTTTAAGGGTCTGGTTTTAGTTTTTACTAATCAAAGTTTCTATGTTTCTGAGTTTCCATGTTTCTGCCTGTCTTGTATTATTCCATGTTTTTACTAATCAAACTAAACTGCCTGTCTTGTATTATTCCAGGTCAATTAAATTAACCATTATTAGCAGGTTTAGTTTCATTTAAGTCATGCATATATATACCATTATTAGCAGGTTTAACTTCATTTAAGTCAAGCATATATATATATTAATGCATATGTATACTGTTTAGCTTCATTTAATATTAATGCATATATATATAATGTTTTGCTTCATTTAAGTCATGCGCATAATGCATATATATTCCATTTAACTTCATTTAAGTCATGCATAATTGCATATATATACCATAATTAGCAGGTTTAGCTTGAGTTAAGCCAAATATATATATTAATGCATATGTATACTGTTTAGCTTCATTTAATATTAATGCATATATATATAATGTTTTGCTTCATTTAAGTCATGCGCATATATATATATTAATGCATTATGCATATATATTCCATTTAGCTTCATTTAAGTCATGCATATATTATATTTTATGTATATATATATTTAAAAACTAATTAAAATTAAATTAATCAACTCTTTAAATCAATTAATTTTGCAAAAGAAAAAAACATAGCTTTAACTTGTTAATGCCTCATAATTTTAGTCCATCTCGTTGGACAATTAGAAAATGTTGTCTTGATTTATTTAATTCCATGAAGAATACATTAAAGCAATCTTTTCAAAAAGAGACAAGTAGAATTTGTTTGACGACAGACACTTAGACGTCATTGCAAAGGATATCCTACATGGTTCTAACAGCTCATTGGATAGATGATGAGTGGAAGTTACAAAAGAGAATTATAAACTTTTGCCCAATTTCTACTCATAGAGGTGAGAGCATTGGTCAAGCCCTTGAGAAATGTCTTCGAGATTGGGGGATTGAGAAGGTCTTTGCAATTACTGTTGATAATCATCTTCTAACAATGTTGCTGTTGATTATTTAAGAAAGAAGTTGGTTCATCGAAAAGCTTGTGTTGCGAATGGTAAATATATACATATGAGATGTGCGGCACACATTATTAACCTCATTATTCAAGAAGGGGTTAAGGACGCTTCTATATCTGTGGACCGAGTTAGAGGAGCTGTGAGATATATTAGAGCATCACCATCAAGGTTATTTAAATTCAACCATCGGGCAGAATAAGAAATGGTAGGTACTAAGGCTCATTTATGTCTAGATGTGCCTACTAGATGGAATTCAACTAATATGATGTTAAATGTGGCTGAAAAATATGAATGTGTGTTTGAAGCTTATGTTCATGATGATCATAACTTTTTTCTTAACCTTAGTGCTGGATATGGAGTCCCCACATGTAATGATTGGGAAAATGTTCGAAGAGTTACAAAAGTGCTTGAGCCTTTTCATGAACTTACATTGAAAGTGTCTGGATCATTACATGTCACTTCTAATACTTTTTTTGAAGTAGTCACAGATGTGCATTGTCTTATTGATGGGTGGAAACATTGTGGGGATTTAGACATAATGTCTATGGCTTCAAAAATGAATGACAAGTACAAGAAGTACTGGGGTGATTCAAAAGTGATGAACTTGCTTATTTATCTAGCAGTTATCTTTGACACACGATGCAAAATTGATTTTCTTGCATTTGGAGTCAACTTGCTTTTTCCTACTATTGCAGATGACATTATAAGGATGGTCAATAGAGAATTGCATTATTTGTTTGATGAATATTCTGTAATTATTGAGGGAAATCATCACATGAACGTTGAAGTTGAAAGTAATTTTCCTACTAGAGCTCCAAGTTCAAGTGAAAATGAAATAGATCAATTAAAACCGAAGATAGGCTTAGTCATGCAACAATATATGAAGAAAAAACAACGTGTTGGCTTGGAAAGTAAATCGGAGTTGGATAGATATTTGGGAGAAGATTGTGAAAATAATTCAGTTTCATTTGATTTGTTATTGTGGTGGAAAGTTAATAGTCCAAGATTCCCAATTGTTGCGCAAATGGCTCGAGATGTGTTATCCGTTCCTATCTCAACCGTTGCATCCAAAAGTGCTTTCAGCACGAGTGGACGTGTACTAGATGAGGCTTTGGTTTGCACACAAGATTGGCTTCGAAGGTCAAAAGATCCTATCAACCTTGAGGAGTATGTAGAGGAACTTCAAAATATAGATGATGGTAAGGGACTAACTTTAATCCAAAAGGTTAATTGCTTATTTTATTTATTTTTATAAATATTCTCACAATTTAACTAACATTTTTCTCTTTTGATATTTATTAAAATTGTCAAAGTTATCGGAACATGAAGATGGTAACATACTTAACTACAACTCACAAAATTGAATGTTTATTTTTAATTTTTCTAGTAAAGATTTTCATAGTTTAAGAATACATTTTTATTTTTGTTACAGAATTGTCGGTACTATCTACAGTGTTTGAAGAAGATGAAGATTGAAGATAGTTTGATTTTAACTTTTTGGAATAGATATTTTGTTAAACCTTATGAAAACTTCAACCTTGCATTTGCTTTAATTTGGTCAAAACAATTGGTTAAATTTTGGATTTTGTTGTGTACAAAGCTTGAATTTATTTTGTTGAATTCGAGTCTTGGAGTGCCACACCATGACCATCTATATTATACTTTTGGTGTATCATTTTGTTATATCATATTTTGTGTAGTAGTGACATGTATCCCTATATCATGCTTTTGGTATATCATTTTGCTATCTTGTATATAAGATAGTTATTGATGCATATTTATGCACTATGTAAATATAATTATGCGTGTGGTGTAATAGCTTATGTAGTTGACTCAAATTATGGCTACAATGATCATCTTGGAACGTTATATATAGTTATTTTGCATGCCTAAAATAGTTCTTTACATGTAATTATTTAGTAAATTATATTGTTTATGTAGTTAAATAATATTGTATTTCCTTTACTAGTTAAATAATCGGTCCATGTAAACGCAATATTGAGTATAAATAATAGGATTCGTTAACTCGACTCGACTCGAAATTTTTTCACTCGATTCGACTCGCTTTGAAAATTTTCAAATTGAATTCGGTTGCAAAAATAGGATTCGTCAACTCGACTAACTCGAAATTTTTTGACTCGATTCGACTCGACTCAATCGAATACTCACCCCTAACCTCTGCCTCGCTCGCTGCTACATCCGCTCTAAGTTGTTGCTGGAGTTCTTCATATTTTCTTTGAACCTCAGCAATTTCCTCAACTGTGCTCGCTTGCATTTGAGCTATTTGGTCTCTTAAACTCTGAAATTCAGCTTGAGTTTGACTCCCGGAAGGCATGTATTGCTGGGAGCTACATCAAAAATATTAGGTCTGGGTAACACTAGATCCTTGAAATCGAACCCGACCATACCTTTCAGGATCCAAAACTTCAATAATAATTCTGTTATAAATGTCCTCAAGATTAACAGAACTATCAGTCGAAGCAATTGCTTCATACTCCGCCTTCTTCTCTTTTAATTTCTCCTAATAAATCAATCAAATAGTTAGAAACGAAATATATAATAAAAATGAATGCAACATAACTTAATATACCATAATTTCTCCAGCTTTGGATGTCATAGGAGATCCATCTTTCTTCCTATGCGTAATATCAAAAAGCTGAAGGCGTCCAACTTTTTGACCATACGAGACTTCCTACAATATAGTAGTAAAAATATTATTTACTAGTAGAAAGTCATTAATATTTGACAGAATTAATAAATTCATAATACCTCGACCTCAACTACAGAAGCAAAACTTTTCGACCCTACCGTGTACGTGAATTTTTGTTTTTGCCTGCTGCTTGTTCTAACTCGCTCACGGTCCTACATAATTATAAGAGTTTGGAAGTACGTAATACCTCTCCTTTCTTTGAATTCCAGAATCTAACTGCATCTTTCCATTGGTACCTCAGCATTTCCGGCGGGACATTTCGTAATTTTTCTTCGAGGCTTATGTCTTTCTTAAAATATTCTTTTTTCAAAGTGCTTTTATGGTCTCTCCATTTTTTACCCAACGCCTTCTTCATATAGTCATCCGAGACCTCTAAAGCAAATCTCTCATAAAAAAACACAAGTTTAGAATGTAAATATAAATGAAACTTAAACCAAAGTATTATAAATTATATTTACATTTTGTTACCTTAATATTATCGAGAGCTTGATTTTTGTTGCTATCAGGAATGTGATGCCATGATTCATAATTGATGGGCAACATATTGGCATTTCGTGCTATAATTCCCAAATAGCCTGCTAAAAGTCGAACTTCAGATCCAACAGGTTGACCATGACTGTTTCTACTTACTTTGACACGCTCGACGGGATTTAAGTCGTATAAATCTTTAAGTAGCGTACGTCCTCGCCCTCTGCGTATCCTACCACTTTTAGCTGAAAAATGATATATTATTATATTAAAATTGAAAAATAAATCAATAATAAAAGTAAAGACACATGTAAAATAAACTTAACATTACTTTAAAATTCTACAGGCTCGTCAAGTGTCTCCGACACATTCGAAGATCCAATAACTGTCTGCTGTTCACTATTTGCTTCTTCTGAATTTGGAGTATTTTAGACAATACTTAAATCTCATAATCTTCTTCTACGCATTTTTCCTGCAATACACATAAAACAGTTGAAATTTTTGTAACAAATTACAACAATAATAGTACATATAAAATAGTTAAATTATATAACATGACCAAGATTAAAATTATAATATTACATATAATTAAAAAATCGTAAAATCTTATTACATCATAATTCGTAAATATTTTCATCCACATCCTGACGAACCCATTGATATTATGTACTAGTACTAGGGATATTTTCATTTAAGTTTTGTTTTAGAAAAGGCAAAGTTTTTTATCTTTCGACGATGTCATCTCTACTTCTATTGCCCATGTCAATCAAGTCTCTTAGGGTGTTTCAAAGTACAATGTACCAACCCTCATCAGTTGGATTTTTCGAGTAAAAAACTTGTTTCACTTGAGAAGAAAATACATACGGCTCGTCTATCAATTGTTCTCCAATGTGAATCAATCGAGAGAAATTCACCATTTAAAACCAAATTGATCGTTTTTAATTCCGCGAACAGTATTAACATCAGCCCAATCACATCGAAATAAGACAACTTTCCATTTTCCATCGTAATCCAACTCAATAATATCAGTAAGAAGTCCTTAATACTCCACATTTCCCTCAACAGGATTACTGTCCCTAGCACTAGCATAACTTGTAATTAAAGAATTAACAACTATTCCACAATTTTGAGTTCTCCTCAATCTCTAGCTATATTTTGTATGAAATCTGAATCCATTAATGATGAAGGCATTATATCTTTTTACTGCTTTATTCGAACCTTGGGAAATCCATTTAACTTCGTCATTAACGTTCTTCCCATTCCAAACTTATTAAATCGAAAGTAAATTGAGTAATTATAAATGTAATGATAAAACATTATTATTTGTCAATAAATGGCTGAGTTACATATAGTTTGGCTTAACAATTGATGAAAAGATTCTGTGAATAACTTATTAATCTCTCGATGTTGTAATCTTCGGGAGCGTGAATTAGATCTCAAGATTTGTTTGTACCCACTATGTTAAAAAGAGGTTTAATTGGTTAGAAAATAAACAAATAAAAAAGATGAATATTTATCATATTCTAGAACTTACTTGCGTAATTGTTCAATTGAATCGTGGTGAAAAAAAATATATCTATGTGCTTGTTCCCAAGATATTTCATCTAATTCTGTAATTTCAACTTCACTGATTGGTTCTCCATAACTTTGAAATAAATAAGTTTCCGCCAAGTTAGGATCATTGAGCCCAGTATTTCTACTTGGTCTATTCAATCTTGTTTCAACATCTTCTAAATATCCAGAACAAAAAGTCATATACTCCTCTGCCAAGTAGCCTTCAACAATTGATCCTTCCGGATAACGCTTATTACGACAATAAGACTTCAATTTGAATAGAAACCTAAACACGATATACAACATTATCAAAAGTTGTAACTAATGGTATAAAGGTGAATGAATGAATAGGTTTGAAATAAATTAACACCTTTCTATAGGATACATCTATCGATAGAAAACCGGTCCACCAATTATTGCTTCACGAGGGAGATGGATTACCAAGTGCACCATAATAGTGAAGAAGGAAGGTGAAAAGATCTTCTCCAAATTGCATAAAGTCAAAGCGGCTCGATCTTGTGCTTTCTCAAGTTCTTCAACATTCAAAACTTTGCCACAAATAGCTTTCTTTATATTAGAAAGTTCAATTATACAGGACGTCACCTTTTTTGGCATACAGCACCGTAAAGCAAGTGGCAGTAAATCTTGCATCAAGATGTGATAATCATGTGATTTTAAAGAATATAGTCTTCGATTTTAAGACGCACACATCAAGATATAGTTGATGCATACGCATCTAGGATCTTTATATCCTTCAACACCGTGCAGAACACTTCTTTCTCTTCCTTCAACATTGCAAAAATTTGAGGCTGCAACTGATATTTCCCATTTGGAAGTACTTGAGGATGAAGATCACGTCGAATTCCCATGTCAACTAAATCAAGTCGATTCTAAAAATCGTCTTTTTATTTTCCATCGACATTCAAAATTGTCCTGATGATGTTCTCGCAAACATTCTTCTCAATATGCATGAAATCAAAATTGTGTCATAAAATGTGATGCTCCCAATATGACAACTCAAAAAAAATACTTCTTTTTTTTCCACAAGTCCGCCTCATTAGGATCATCCTCTCCATCAGATTCATCCCTCGATCTTCTCTTTGTTTGTTTGTTGGATGGTTGATTTATTTTCCCATAACTAAAATCCATATCTTTTAACATGAACAATATTTCAAATCCAATAGTCTGCTCAGGAGCTTCTCTAAACTCTTCAGTACGTTAAATAAAGTCTTATGAAATCTAAATCTATGATTTCCATCTAACCACCTACGATGCCCCATATAAGAGAACTTCTTTCCATTATATAACCATTTCGAACATGTTTACGCAGCACAACAAGGACAAGCATAATGTCATTTGGTACTCTAACCAGATAAATTAGCATAAGCCTGGAAATCATTAATTGTCCACAACAAAGTAGCACGTAGGTAAAAGTTCTCCTTTCTCAATACATCATATGTCTCAACACCTGCCTATAATTGTTTTAACTCTTCAATAAGTGGCTGCAAATAAATGTCAATATCATTTCCGGGACCTTTCTCTCCAGGGATAATCATAGATAAGATAAAAGAAGATTGCTTCATACAAAGCCATGAAGGTAAATTGTAAGGAACAAGCACTACAGGCCAAGTACTGTATGAAGTGTTCATGATTTTATAAGGATTAAATCCATTAGATGCTAACCCAAGCCTCACACTCTGAGGATCACTTTGCAAAGCTTAGAAATTTATTGTCAAATGATTTTCATGCTAAAGAATCCGCAGGATACCTTAATAATCTATCATCTGTCTGTTGATCATGATGCCACGTCATAGACTCAGCTGTCTTTAACGACATGAAAAGCTTTTGAGGCATTGGTATTAATGGAAAATATCGCAAAATCTTGTTTGGTTTCCTTCTTGAATGTGCCTCAAATTCATCCTCATTAACATCTTCTGTATTTCTATTCATCCAACGAGATTTACCGTAAACATGACAAGATTGTTGGTTTTTCCGATCACCCTAATACAACATGCAATCATTTAGGCAACTATGAATTTTGTTGTATCCAAGGCCCAAATCTTTTATCAGTTTATTCATATCTTTACATGAATAAGGGACTTTAGCAAAGGGGAACATATCTCTCAAAAACTCTAACAGTATTGTCAAGGAATTTCAAGTCCACGCTCCCAAACATTTTAAGTGAAAAAGACGAATACAGAAGGAAATTTTTGAAAATTTTGATCCCTCATAAAGTTCTTCATTCATTTCACTAAGTAACGTGTAGAACTTCGTCGCTTCTTCATTTTGGCTGTTCATCAGGTACACTTCTTCCTATTTCGGTAAAAGCATTTCCATCGAAATTACAATCATCGAATGCAATCAAATCAGACGAAAATGATTGCAAACCATGACTGTGCATATTAAATGCATCCCGTAACATACCTTCCATGTCATCTTCTCTAACAGACTGATGGTAAGCACTATGAGGATAACTCGAATTAATCGTTGAAGAGGTTCTACTAGGTGTACGCTCTCCAATAAAAATCTATTTTTTATACCCCTAAATAAAGCCATCAACAATTAGATGTTCGTAGAGAACTTTATGATAATGCCAATTGATATTGCCACACTTCTTACAAGGGCAAAGAATCATATTCTCTAGGCTTGTATTTTGAAAAGCAAAATTTAGAAAAGTTTGTACTCCATTTCGATAGCCGCTGCTTACCCTTGATAAATTCATCCAAGTCCTATCCATTTCGTAGTTGTTGAACTCTAAAGTTTACAATAAATTACACGAGTAAATTGTTTTATTTATGAGTATAATTAAGTTATGTAAGTTATAATATGATATATATTTATATATTATGTAAGTTATGTAAATTATGTACGTTATGAAATTTGATCTTTAAATTATGTAAGTTATGAAATTTGAACTTTAAATTATGTAAGTTATGTATTATGTAAATTATGTGAGTTGCTGGTGAACTTGCATGTGGTTGAACTTGCATGTAAATTATGTAAACTATTTTCAAAAGTAAAAAAATTAAAAATATTTTGAAAACAAAATAGTTCTGTTCCAAACAGAACCATCAATTAAATCTATACAAAATTGCAGCACCAAAATATTAATTTTTCCAAAATCATCATGATAAAACTATAATTGATTAGAATTTTGAACTAAAACGTACCTTAATAATTTCAACAACCTGGTCTACTCCATTTTCACTAGCAAACAGAGGCTGGAGTAAAAAAAGTAGTATTTGTTAAGTAATTTAAAGCGAAAATGCATAGAAATAAGGAAAAAAATTTAGCAACAAAACATGTACCTAGAACAGATGTCAATGGCTGTGGTGTATTTAGTTGCACCAAATATTAATTCAAGTGCTCGATA
This sequence comes from Gossypium hirsutum, assembly GCF_007990345.1. NCBI lineage: Eukaryota > Viridiplantae > Streptophyta > Magnoliopsida > Malvales > Malvaceae > Gossypium > Gossypium hirsutum. Next base: position 111,029,268 of record NC_053426.1, read on the forward strand.
GTACTTAGAACAGATGTAAGATTATAAGAGTAGCACCAAATATTATTTTAGTTGAAGCAAATATAAAAACTTTATCAATATCAGTACCAAATATTAATTCGAAGATTAATTCACAAATACTTTAATTTATAAATAAAAAATAAAATATAAATATAAATATCAGACAACATTAATTCACTAATACTTTTTAGAAAAAGAACTCACAGTATGACAGATAATAGGAAACTGGATGGCAAAAAATTGGAGAAGCATCAGAGGGCTGCCGATAAAATATACTCTTTTACATTCACTCAAAGACATTCCAAACAAGAAGAATTCGTAGATAACTGACAGATAGAAGCTAGGCAGATGAAATGGAGAAACACATGGAATTATATCCTAAAAGTCAAAACACAAGGAATCAAATCAAACAATAAGATGCTCGGTCACCTTTCAATTGAGTGTCTTTGATGACAAAGAAACAACTAGGTAACTTTGTTAATAGAGACGGATATTTCCAACCAATAGGATAACAAATAAGTACAGTAATGAAGAGATCAAAGAAAAATCCAGGCTTATGTTTTAAAATGAAGAGATACCAGCTAAGTAACTTCATAAACAGAGACTATTTCTTCTATAAGTTTGGACACATTTGTTGAAACTTGTATTCTTTATAAAAATGCTCTAACCAACATCAGATGACCGATTTTAAAATAGAGACGCATCTTTACATTCACCTCAAGACATTCCAAACTATAATAATAAATATATTACTGATTGAAGCTAGGCAGTTGAAACAGAAGACCAACAATAGCCATACCCTAAAAATTAAAACATAAAGAGTAAAACAGTGAGATGTTCAATCACCATAGATATGTTCAGATTCCAGAAAACAATGATGAACTAAAAAGAGGAAAACTAATTTGTACCCAAATTACATGTTTAGTATAACTAAGAATATTTCAACTGGTTCCAAAATTTGAGCAACATAAGTAATTGACAGCACAGAGGCAATGATTTCGGGGAAGTTCACAGGAAGCACGAAGTGAGGAAAGGGAAAAGAGTAAGGGATTTCGGGGATGGGGGAACTGATTTTGGGAAAAAAAGTATGGGGAAAAAATGGATTTGGGGAAAATGTTAGGGATTTCGAGTTTGGGAATGAGGGAAGGATTTGGGGAAAAAAAGGGGTTGTTCTTTATTTTAGGGATTTAAGAAAAAAAAGAATCTAAAATGGGGGAAATGACTTAGCGAAAAATTGTAGTGATATCGGGTATAGGGGGATAAACTTCATGGGAGAAAAACGACACGGTTTCAAATAAGAGTAAATGACCATTTGTGGCGTTTTCATCAAAGAGTCGCTAAAGGATACCAATTGCGGCATTTTTAAACAAGCGGCACCACTACCCAACATGCGGTCACTGAAAATGACGACGTTTAGAACAATTCTTTTGCAGCGTTTATAGAAAGCACTGCTAAATGAGACCTATTGTGGCATTTTCGTCAAAGCGCCACTAATACGACAAATATTTCCACGGAAAACAACGACGTTTGAGACGACTAATTTGCGGCGTTTTAAATTGAGCGCCGCTATAAGAGACCTTTTGCGGCGTTTTAGGCAAAGCGCCGCTACTGCCACTATTATCTCAACTAGAAACGACGCCGTTCTAAATTAAAGTAAATTACTATTTGTGGCGTTTTTATAGAAACGCCGCTAATGCCACTAATATTTCCATAGAAAAACGACATTTTTAATTAATGTATAATTACATTTTGTGGCGTTTGTCTAAAAATGCCGCTATTGCCTATCATTTGCGACGTTTTTTACCAAAACGCCTCTAATGCTTTTGATACTATTTATAATTTCTTTTAAATTATATTTAAATAATATTAGTGTGACGAATTTTAGTGTAGTACAAAATATATATTTTATATACTTATATTAGGTGTAGTACAAAATGGTAAGAATCTCAGTAAATTCCAAATATTGCTTCAATCTTCAACAGTATACCTTAAACTTTAAGCCTCAAACCATAAACTTACACTCTAAACCCTAACTATAGTTGAAACTTTAATTTTGATTTAATACACATTTTAAAAAACAAATACATCAATATATTTTTATATTGAATAAATATAAATATTATGTGTGCAATATATAAATTAATTAAATAAAAAATGATGTTAATTATATCAATAATTGTGTTAATATTTTACAATATCTAGATCAAATTACAATTCATGTACACAATTGCACACTAAACCACATTGCATGTATGCTTTTGGGATTTAACCCATTTTTATATATATTCTTTTAAAATAATAATTTATATATATTTATCTTATTTATATTTATCTTCTAAATTAAAATGCAAAATTATACCTTAAACTTGAAACCCTAAACTCTAAACCTTAAACCTTAAACCTCAAACCCTAAACTCTAAACCCCAAAACCATACACCGTAACCCCTAAACCAACCATAAATCTTATACCATAAAACCCAACTATAAACTTTAAAAACTGTTAACCCTAAACTATAATCCTAGACATATTTTTGGGAATTCGTGTGGCCAATGTTAGTGTAGTACAATATATATATTTATATTATTATATTAAATAATATGGGAATAGTACAAAATGGCATGAATTTCAGTAAAATCCAAATATTCTTCAGTTCTAATAGTCTCCTTTCCTTAAAACCTAAACCTAAACTTACACCCTAAATAGAATCTTAATATATATTACAAGTTCTAATATATATATTACAAGGGACAAAAGTAATTAAAATAGAATCTTAATGCTTACCAAAACCTTAAAATAAATTAATTTTTTATCATTAATCATAATCCCTAATAGCCTAACCCCTAAAACCATAAACATTAATATTAAGACCTTAATCCCTAAAATAATAGATCCCAAAAACCAAACTCTAAAACATAAACCCATAACCCAAAATAATAAACATTATATCATAAACCCTAAAACTCTAAATTAACCGTAGACATTAACCTAAAATGCATAACCCTAAACCTTAAAATAACATTTTTTTGGCGTTTTAACAAAAAAGCCGCTAATGATTGACATTTTACGGCGTTTTACAAAAAACGTCGCTAATTCTCGATATATTGCAGAGTTTACAGAAAACGCTGCTAAAGCCTCTATAGCTCAACAATAGACGTCGTCATTTTACTCAACACTTTTGCAACGTTTTTAGATAAGCGCCGTTAATGCTTGATCATTTGCGGCGCTTGTTACATAAGTCCTGCTAATAATGATCTTTTGCGGCATTTTTCTCACAAGCGCCACTATAGCTCTAACCTTTAGCGGCGTTTTTCTTCAAGCGCCACTAATGTACAACTGTTACGGCGTTTTTTGTCCAAACACCGTTAAAAGCCTATTTAATTGTTGTGATATTTTTTATTTCATGAACTTTTTTAATAATTTATGTAATCAAATTTGATCAAACTGATTGAATCGATAAAATCAAGGATTTGCAGATTGATCGATCCAATCACAAATTCGGTTAAAGAAATTTTGGTTTTATCTTCTACTAATTAATTGCATCACTAACCAAATATCTAAAGTTTCAACCTAACATTAATAAAAGTTTAATTACAACTATTTTCTCATTTTTTATTGTCGAATAATTTTTTTATAAACATATTTTTATTATTAATTTTTTCACTAACATTATAAGTGTATAACATAAATTTGTTATTATTTAAGAGAAAAAAAATAATGAAGCCTTCACATTGTTTAAAATTAAATTAAATTATAATGATGTAATACCATCTTTTTTATTAAAAATGTAATGGGCCAATTTAGCCCGGGCCCACGTTAGAACCAAAACCCAAAATAAATACCAAATTATTAAACCAAAAGTCCAAAGAATAAAACCAAACTAATAGTCTGTCATAAAGGTCCAAATATTACAACCAATATAGATACCTACTGCCCCATAGCCCAAATACAACGGCCCAATAACTGGAACAGACCCAAACGGCCCCAAAAAGTGAGCCAAGCTTCGGCAAACCCTAAGTTACCCCTCTCTCCTGCGCCGCAACAGCAACTGGGCAATAGACTCATACCTCCACTACAGCAGTCTCATACCTCCACAGCCCTCGTACTCCACGCCCCCACCCCGTGCGCATGCCAACAGACTCTGTACCTGCAAGAAAGAAACAAAAACAGCAGCGAATGGAAACAAATATATTGTATATTTTCGGTTGATTTCCTTTTTCGACTATAAAAGCCCAACTTTTAATCTTTGTAAAGGTTTGAATTCTTTTGATTCTTTGTATCTGCCTTCGTCCTCATAACAGGTCCCAAATATTAATGATACGAGTGACACTGCTAGCGACTCAAAATTTCCTTTCGAACAAGATGTGTATGGATGATTCTCAGGATTTTGAAGATGACCAAGGCTGTAACCTATCTACTGATTTGTTGAGGATGGTAGAACGAGACGAGAAACAAATCCTACCTCACAAAGAATCAATCGAAATTGTGAGCTTAGGAGAAGGACAAGAGGTGAAGATCGGAACATGTATCACAGCGGAAATGAAGCGAGACCTCATTGAATTACTTCAAAAATTCAAAGATGTCTTCGCATGGTCATACCAAGATATGCCCGGGTTGGACACTGACATCGTGGTGCATCGACTTCCTATAAAAGAAGAGTGTAAGCCAGTTTAGCAAAAACTCCGAAGAATGAGGTCCGATGTCTTGCTAAAAATAAAGGAAGAGGTTCGAAAGTAGTTTGACGCTGGATTTTTGAAGGTGGTAAATTACTCAGATTAGGTAGCCAACATCGTCCCTGTCCCTAAGAAAGATGGAAAAGTGCGAATGTGTGTGGACTACAGAAATTTGAATAAAGCCAGCCCAAAAGATAATTTCCCACTGCCTCATATCGACACCCTAGTGGACAACACGGCGGGACATTCACTGTTTTCATTCACGGACGATTTTTCGGGATACAACCAAATCAAGATTCATACTGAAGATATGGAGAAAACCACGTTTGTAACCATGTGGGGCACGTTCTGTTACAAGGTGATGCCGTTTGGACTGAAGAATGCGGGGGAAACTTATCAAAGAGCCATGGTAACCCTTTTTCACGACATGATGCATAAAGAAATCAAGGTCTATGTTGATGACATGATAGCTAAGTCCCAAACAGAGAAGGAGCACATACAAGTCCTGAGAAAACTATTCTTGAGGTTGACGAAGTTCCAACTAAAACTTAACCCAGCCAAATGTACCTTCGGAGCTAAGTCTGGAAAATTGCTCGGATTCATGGTTAGTGAGAAAGGGATTGAGATCGATCCAGAGAAAGTTAAAGCCATACAAGAGCTATCCCCGCCGCGCACTCAGAAAGAAGTTCGAGGCTTTCTAGGAAGATTAAATTATATTGCTCGGTTCATTTCACAACTGACCGGGAAATGTGACCCTGTATTTCGCCTCCTCAAGAAACGTAACCCATGTGAATGGGATGAAGAATGCAAAGGGCTTTCGACAAGGTCAAACAGTACTTATCCAACGCCCCGGTGCTGATGCCACCTGATCCCGATAAGCCGTTGATATTGTACTTGGCAGTATTTGAGAATTCCATGGGGTGCGTATTAGGTCAGTATGACGAGTCGGGAAGGAAAGAAAAAGCCATTTACTATGTTAGTAAAAAGTTCACAGAATGTGAGACAAGGTACCCGCCGATAGAGAAGTTGTGTTGTGCCTTAATTTGGATAACCCGAAGGACGAGACAGTATATGTTGTATCACACCACTTGGCTCATATCAAAATTGGACCCTTTAAAGTACATGATGTAGTCAACAGCCTTGAATGGAAGGATGGCCCGATGGCAGATTCTGCTTTCTGAATTCGACATAGTCTATGTGAACCAGAAAGCAGTAAAAGAAAGTTCAATAGCAGATTTTTTGGCCAGTAGAGCTTTGGAAGACTACGAGTCGCTGAACTTCAACTTTCCGAATGAAGACCTAATGTGTATTGCAACGGCTGAAGAAGGTGCTCTGGAAGAACTTCCTTGGAAATTGAACTTCAATGGGGCATCAAATGTTGTGGGCAATGGAATTGGGGCCGTCTTAGTATCCCCAAACGAAGATCATTATCCATTAACTAGTAAATTGGATTTTGATTGTACAAACAATATGGCGGAATATGAAGCGTGCATCATAGGTATCTGCGCAGCCATAGAACGCAAGATTAGAGTGTTAGAGGTGGATGGGGATTCCGCGCTAGTGATTTATCAACTCAATGGAGAATGGGAAACCGGAGACCCCAAGTTGATCGACTATCAAAAACTGGTCCTTGAATTGGTTAAAGAGTTTGATGACATCACCTTCCACTACATTCCACGAGACGAAAATCAGATGGCTGATGCTTTGGCTACTTTAGCCTCCATGATCAAGGTAAACAAACAAGAAGATGTCAAACCCATCCGGATGAGCATTTATGAAATTCCGGCCCACTGTTACAATATTGAAGAAGTTGAAGAAAGAGATGATCACCCTTGGTATCACGATATATTACAATACGTGAAGAATCGTGCATACTCGGACCAGGCGAGCGAGAATGACAAAAGAACGCTAAGAAGACTGGCCATCGAATATGTCTTAGATGGGGATATATTATACAAAAGAAGAAAGGATCAAGTGCTACTAAGATGTGTAGATGCTGTAGAGGCTAAGAAAATCTTGGAAGAAGTCCATGAAGGCGTCTGTGGGACATATGCTAACGGCTTTACAATGGCCAGGCAAATTATGAGATTCGGGTACTATTGGTCCACCATGGAAGGAGACTGTTTCAATTACGCTAAGAGATGTCATAAGTGCCAAATCTACGGAGACAAAATTCATGTGCCTCCTTCACCGCTGCATGTCATGGTTTCTCCATGGCCATTCTCTATGTGGGGCATGGATGTGATTGGACTGATATCGCCGAAAGCTTCAATGGGCATCGGTTCATCTTCGTGGTTATCGACTACTTCACCAAGTGGGTAGAAGCTGCTTCGTATGCTAGTGTGACCAAGTCGGCAGTGAGCAAGTTTCTGAAAAAGGAGATTATATGTCGATATGGAATGCCGGAGAGGATTATATCTGACAATGCATTGAACTTGAACAATAGTACGATAGCAGAAGTCTGCAGTCAATTCAAGATCAGACATCACAACTCGTCGTCATATCGCCCGAAGATGAATGGGGCAGTGGAAGCGGCCAATAAAAACATTAAGAAGATTGTGGGGAAGATGACCGAAACCTACAGAGACTGGCATGAGAAGTTACCATTTGCCCTCTTTGCTTATCAAACGTCAGTCAGAACTTCAACCGGGGCAACCCCTTTCTCCCTGGTCTACGGAATGGAAGCAGTGTTGCCAATCGAAGCCGAGATCTCGTCTCTTCGAGTGTTGTCAGAGTTAAAGTTAGAAGAAGCCGAGTGGATCCAGTCTCGATATGATCAATTAAACTTAATTGAGGAAAAGAGGTTAAGAGCTATCCGTCATGGTCAGATGTACCAAAAGCGAATAATATGGGCTTATGACAAAAAGGTTCGCCCTAGAGAATTCCACAAAGGAGACTTGGTTTTGAAAAATATCCTTCCCATACAGAAGGACTTTCGAGGGAAATGGATGCCTAATTAGGAAGGACCTTACGTGGTGAAGAAAGCTTTCTCTGGAGGAGCATTGGTTCTAGCCGAGATGGACGGCAGAAACTTGCCCAATCCTGTAAACTCAGATTCGGTCAAGAAGTATTTTACCTGAAGAAAGAGAGGCCAGAGTGAAAACCCGCAAAGGGCGCTCTGAAATCTAAAAAATAATAAAAAAAAAAGAAGAATGAGAGGCCAATTTGAAAACCCGCAAAGGGCACTTTGGAACCAAAGGGGTTTTTAAGTTGAAAACCCGAAAACGGGCAGCTCAAATTTTGAATATGGGGCATATGGTAGTCTTGTACTTCCAAAATCAACAAGACAGAATAACAGTACACCTTGGAGCATCAACAAAATGCGCAGGATCTCTTAAATACACATTTGGTTCAGAGGAACCTCTAAGAAATTAGAATAGTGAAACTCGTGCTGCGATATCTGTGACATCTTTTTCTCATTTTTCACACCTTACCAGATTCGTTATCCTATGTATTCACATCAAACTTTGCTTAATAAAATGCCATTTGTCCATTATGATAATCACTTTCGAGCATTTTGTTGAAATCGAAATTTTTGAACATGTAATATCTACACACAAGATGTTATGCATATTACTCTAGAAAAGTCTCTAAATAGTACAAGAACCTGAAACAGGGCCAATAGTCAGGACTAACCGGGCTCAAAGTTGTAAAATATTGGAAAAAGAGAAATCCAAATTAGGATTATTTCTTCAAGTTTTCTGTCAGAGATAACGGCTAAGTAAGAAGACGCGATAGCACATCAATGATGGAACCCGGACGAGTTATGAGCAATGATGCCTTAAGTATTTAAAAAGAAATCACTCTCGTAACATTTCTACATTCATAATCATTCATTTAGCTAGGAATACTTGATTTATCTCGATCATAGCATCCTAATTATTTGACATACACAGATACAGGAAACCCATTTTACACGTCATGTCTTTAGAATACAATATGGCGATATTGGTAAATCCTGCAGATTTGGCGTCTCTGTATTGGCGGAGAGCAGATCAAAGATAGCAGATTTGGCGTCTCTGTATTGGCGGAGAGCAGATCGAAAATAGCAGATTTGGCGTTTCTGTATTGGCAGAGAGCAGATCAAAGATAGTAGATTTGGCGTCTCTGTATTGGCGGAGAGCGGATCGAAGATAGCAGATTTGGCGTCTCTGTATTGGCGGAGAGCAGATCGAAGATAGCAGATTTGGCATCTCTGTATTGGCGAAGAGCAGATCGAAGATAGCAGATTTGGCATCTCCGTATTGGCAGAGAACAGATCGAAGATAGCAGATTTGGCGTCTCTGTATTGGCGGAGAGCAGATCGAAGATAGCAGATTTGGTATTCCTGAGTTTTCAAAAAGCAAGTTGAGGATAGCCAATTTGCCACTCCTGAAGACATCAGAGTACCTTTGGGGAAGAAGTGGATCAAGATTTTGAGACTTAGCCAGACCGGGCAAATTTGGTCCTTTTTTATAGTTTTTGCTCTATTCTCGTTACACGACAATGAGCAAAGAGGGGCAGCTGTAAATAGGCCAATTTGCCCGGCCCCCTTGAAACCCAAAAATAAATAAATAAAAATAAAATATAAATAACCACAGTCCAATTTTACAGTCTAATTACCAAGAACCGTGGCCCAACTACAAGAACAGGCCCAAAACGCTAAGGTTACAAAGGACCCAATACCCCATTAGTCCAGTTACATGACCCATAGCCCGAAAGCCAAGCCAAACTTCGGCAAACCCTAGGGCAGAAGGGTCCTCGCGCCGCAGCCTTCACGAGCAGCAACCACATCGCCTCCGTACGCCCCAGTCTCCAGCAACCACGCCAACACAGCCCCGTACGCCTCACGCCAAGGGCCAACGCACGTCCGTACTCTACCTGCAAAAAGGACAAACCACACGGCAGCAAACAAAAACAAAAAATAGCAGAACAGTAATTGAAAAAGGGCGTTTTTCATTTATTTTTATTTTTTTCTTTTCTTCGGCTATAAAAAGCCAAGCTTTTGATCCTTGCAAGGGTTACGAACACACGCATACAGAAGTAATAGAAAGCAAAAAAGAGAGCAAGGTGATTTCCTGCTTTGAATCTCGGGTTTATTACGTTTTTTTTTCTTGATCTTTTTATTTTCCTTTTCGTTCTTCACATCAAAATAAAAAAAGGAAAAAAATTCAAAGGGATTGAATACAAAAGAGATTATTGAAAGGTGGTTTTTCTGGAAATCTGATAGCATTTTCGTTTTTTTTCTTCTTTACTGTTCCTCTGTTTCTTCTTTATTTATTTACTATTTATTCATTTCTCGCATCGTTTACAAAGAAGAAAATAAAAGAAGGGAAAAGGATAAAGAAGAAAGCCTCACCTGAACCGTTGGGACACTGTCGGAGTTTTTTTCTCCGTTAAAGCCTAAATCCAACGGAGGTAGGGACTCCCTTCTTTTGATTCCTTGCGGTTGGAAGTGCTAAAACTTCAAACGTGGCTTCAAACGAGTTTGAATGGGGTAATCTACCATCCGTCGACCACCGTTTGTGGTGGTTGCATGGTGGCTAAGGCTTGGTCTTTGAGGATCGGCTAAAGAAAGGTGGGGATTAGGGTGTTGTTTCAATTGTTTGAAGAAAATGGCAGATTGCCATTCATGGGTTTCTTTTAGTTTTAATGATAAATGAAACGGCTTTGTTTGGGTAAAGGGGTAAGCGTCTGCACATTCCCGCCTAAAATGGGTTATTTGCATGGCCAGTCCTTCCCTTTTGCACTGCTGTTTGATTAGGCCCCTGCTCATTTTGTTTTTCTTTTTTTAAATTTGGCCTAAGGATTTTGTGTCAATTTCATTTCAGTCTCATTTCAGGATTTGGTTTATTTACATTTTTTAATCATCCCACATTCGCGCGCACTGCACTTTAGTCCTTATTTCATTTTCAACAGTTTGTTTTATTTATTAATTAACCTTTTTAGTTTGTATTTAGCTCACTTGAGCTTGCTTATTTTAGTCATGTAATTCTTCATTTTTTTTAATTTTATTTTTAATTTTAATTTTTTTCTTTTTTTTCTTAAACTGTTTTAACATATGGTTTTGAATTATGTTATCAAATTTACTTTATATTCGTATGTAATTTTTATGCTTGCATTTGGATATATGCTTTATTTGTTTTATTATATGTCTATTTATTCTAAAATTCTCTTCCACTTTCCTTTGTTAAATTTTTCATGTTATTCATCTAAATACTCTTATGCATTAGTATTCTTATATATATTATTTACGTTAAACTATTTTTTAATTTATATGCATTATTTATTTAAACTAATGTATATTATTTCATGTATGCTTACTTTAATCTTCTTCTTTTGATATTTATTTTAAAATTATTTTTTACATTACTAACTTGTATACTGTTTGTTTTAGCTATTTCATCTTTTTGTTTATCTCAAACTTTCATGTTTGTTACTTATTTTAAAATCATATAAACTAATTTTAAATTATTTTGTGTATTATTTATTTTATGTTTTTATGTACATATTTAAGTTCTAGCCATTTTTCCATATTAATTTAAAATTTTTCGTATCCTTCGCTTTTAAATTATTTTATTATTAATCTAAGGTTTTCATATATTATTTATTTTAGATACATACTACTTGTTTTGTGTTGTTACATATTTTCCCATTTTAAAACTTGATGTATCCTTAAAATCGTTTTATCATTCATTTAAAAAAAAAATTCATATATTTTTATATACATATTTATATTTTATCCTCATATTCGATCCTTTTATATATATGGTGTATATGTCATTTAAATTATTATTTTTTTATGTATATGGTCATTTTTAACTAGATACTCCTAAAAAAAACATACTTTGTACATATGAGCATATTTTTTATATATTAAAGTTAACTTATTTCGTATATATATTATTAACCTTATATTATTTTATACACATGATTTCTCAAATTTTTCTTGAATTTCATTATATAGTCCTACGTAATATATCTTCTAAGTAACCATTATTTATGTATGTATATTTATTGATACCTACATTTGATCTATATATATTATTAAATCCATGTGTTTCATACATATAGTCTTCTTTGTATATATATAAGCATGTTCTTAAGTCCATTATATAATTTGTTATAAAATTAATTTAAGCTTGTACGTATTTCTATGTCTTTACAAATAATTATTTTTAAAAGTTATTTATGTATACATGTTTTGTAAATCTATTTAGTGCATTATATCTTGTCATATACCTTTATCATTCTTTCATATTATATACATTATTTAAATTATTATGTACATTGTCAATTTTTAAATGCATTTGTGTCTAGAACATTTTACACGCAATTTGATTCAAATTTTTATTCTATAATAATATCTATTCTAAAAATCATATAGCTATCCCTAGTTTTCATGCAAATTTGTCAACCTATATATATGGGTCCATTTATTCGTTGTTATTTTAAAACCGTTTTATAGCACATTGGCTTCTAATTGCTATGTTGTTTTTATATCTTGCATTCGTCATTCTATATCATGCTATGTACATTATCGTGGCATATTATTGTATGTATTATTTTGCTTGTGTGATTGTTATCATTTTCGTCATTGTATTATTATATCAATTACTCACCATGCATTATTGTAATCGGGTTGCATTTTTTAGGTTAGCTATATTTAATTATCAGTTTGTTAGTTGATCGTATCTCATACATGCCCATTACCCCATTCATCGTTTTTTACTTGACTTTTGAAATGTGGTTTTATAAAACCCAATTTTTTATGATTAATGTCATCTTATTTCAAATCGAATTAATATGTTTTTAAGTATTCATCCAAAAATTCTTCAAAACGAAGACGAAATTTGATGTTCGGCAATTCGCGGAATCTTGCCCTAACGTGTTGGGTTGCAATTTTGCATTTGCTCAAAAAAATCGAATTTCCCTTCGAAATTCCATTCATATCTTTTAAAATCCCTTAAACGAAGATGAGATTTGATGTTTGGCAATTCGCGGAGTCGTGCCCTAACATGTTGGGTTGCAATTTCGTATTTGCTCGAAATAATCGAATATCACTTTAAAATTTCGCTCGTGTCTTTTAAAGTCCCTAAAACGAAGGCGATATCTGGTATTTGACAATTCATGGAATCGTGCCCTAACGTGTTGGGTAGCAATTTCTCGATTGTTTAAAATAATCAAATATCCCTTCAAAATTTCACTCGGCTCTTCTAAAAATCCTTTAAAATGAGGGCAATACGCGGTGTTTGACAATTCGGGAATCATGCCTTATCGTGTTGGGTTGTGATTTCTCGTTTGTTCAAAACAATCGAGTATTCCTTTAGGTCTTTATTCATAATTATTAAAAAAACCTTTCAAAACGAAGGTGATGTTCGATGTTTGGCAATTTGAGAATCGAGCCCTATCGTGCTGGGTTGCGCTTTTTCATTTGCTCAAAACCATCAAGGATCCCTTCAGAATTTCACCCTTATTTTCTAAGGTAAGGCAATGGACAATGTTTGGAAATTCAAGGAATCGTGCCCTACTGTGCTGGGTTTCGGTTTTTCGTTAGACCAAACAGTTGAGCATCCTTTTGTTAATTTCAAATTGTAGACTTTCGAACGTCGAAACAACAAGATTTTGGTAACCCACTCGGGTTATTTAAACGTTATTGATAAGAACCATATTTCAAAAAAAAAAATTGACATAAGAACAGTATTTAATCGATTTGGTACCAATTTTGGGCGTAGTGAGGGTGCTAATCCTTCCTCATGCGTAACCGACTCCCGAACCCATTTTCTCACATTTTCGTAAGACCAAAATCGCATTTTAATAAACCAAAAAATGTTTTATTAAACTAACCTTATCTTTTAAGTGAACCGATCACACTAAAATAAAATATCGGTGGCGACTCCATATTTCTATTTTCCAAATAGTCAATTTCCTCCTTTTTTAAATTTAAAATATTTGAATAAAAAGGGTGGTTTAAATTATTACTAAACTTATATTTTACCTGCATACATTATCAAAGCAATATTTTTTTATATAAATATAATTTTTAGCAAATTTGTAAATATTACTAATCAAAGTATTTTGTAAATATGTTTTTACCCCTTTTTTTTTTGAGTATATGATGATGTTTTTAAATTTGCTTATGTATTATTGATATATTTATTTAATTTTTCATACATTATCAATTTCATATCATTTTTTTAAAACAAATATTTCCAAATATATATATACATATGGGTTTTATGAAGATATTATGTATATTATATCTTATCATGTATTTTATAATTACTTTAATTTTTTTTATATACACTATCTAAGTTATTAGGTATTTTGTCATTTTTTAGATGAATTGGTATTTAAAATAATATGCATATAATTTGATTCAAACTTTTATTTCATAAGGTTTATTTCAACAATCATATAAACTACTATTAGCGAGTTTATTAATTCATTCTTATTTTTTAGAATATCCCATATCATTGTTTTTCCACTCGATTATGAAATATGGCTTTATAAAATCCAATTTTTTTTTATGATTGATTTCATCTTATTTCAAACATATTAAGGCGTTTTTTTAACTAGTTTCACAATTATTTAAGAATTCTTTAAAACAAAGGTGATATTCGATATTTGACAATTCGAGGAATCGTGCCCTAACGTGCTGGGTTGCAATTTCTCGTTTGCTCAAAACAATCAAATGTCCCTTTGGAATTCCATTCATGTATTCTAAAAACTCTTTAAAACGAAGGTAATGTTTGATGTTCGACAATTCAGAGAATCGTGCCCTATCGTGCTGGGTTGCAATTTCCTGTCGGTTCAAAATAATCGAACACCCCCTTTAGAAATTCGATGTTTAGAAATTCGAACACCCTCTAAAAAAGAGATAATACTCGATGTTTAGAAATTCAAAGAACCGTGCCCTACCGTGCTAGGTTTCGATTCTCTCGTTGGACTAAATAATTGGGCATCCTTTTGCGGTTTTCAACATATAAATTTTTGAAGTCAAAATTCATCATGTTTTCGAGGGCTTAAAGGATCATGTCCTATCGTGCTGGATGTGATTCTATATTCCTCTTAGGCAAGAGAATTTTGATGACTAACTCGAGTTACTCAAATGTTATCAAAAGGGAATCACATTTCAAAAATATTTTTTAAAGCTTAGACATAAGGACAGTATTTAATCAATTTGGTATCAATTTTGGGCGTAATGAGGGTGCTAATCCTTCCTCACACGTAACCGACTCCCAAACCTGTTTTCTCAAAATTTCGTAGACCAAAATCATTGTTTTAGTAAACCAAAATGTTTTATTAAAACAACCCAAATTTCTAGGTGATCCGATCACACCTAAACAAGAAAAGATTGGTGGCGACTCTATTTTCGCTTTCCAAAATGTCGATCCATCATTTTTTAAATTGAAATAAAAAATGGTTTCGACAAACAATGTATAAATTTATATGGTAAAAGGTGGATTAAACTTGACATAGATGGAGTAGTGTTGTCCATTAGCAATTGTGCTTCGGTAGGAGGCATGTTTAGAGATGCTGATGCGAAATGGTTGTGTAGGTTCCCAATGGCGGTTAGCAGGGAAATAATTTTTCGAGTTGAAGCACAAGCCATGCTTGAAGGATTGCACATAGCATGGGAGAAAGGATTCAAGTAGTTAGAACTAGAATGAAATGATGCACTTCTAGTGGAGACTCTGCTAGTTGTTGGACTTGCTAATAATAGTTTGGTGGATCTACGTTTAATTAATTGCCTTTTCAAACGAAATTGGCAGATAAGACTTTGTCATATTCCAAGGTCTCATAATGCAGTTGCTGATCAAATGGCTAAGTATATGAATAATGGTACACCGAATTTATTGTTATTTGTGGATCCACCAAGTTCAGTACAAAGGGTTTTGCAGTTCGGGAGTAATCCCTTTACACGGATTTGATTTGTAACACCCCTAACCCGTATCCGATGCCGGAATGGGGTTATAAGGCATTTCCTAACATAACACAACTCAAAATAATATTCATTACATTTCATACTTCGTAACTCAATCTCATGACAAAACTTATCTTTTAAAACTTAGACATAATCAAACAGGTATTAGCAACTAACAAAAACTTATGCATGTGATAAAATATACCATTTCATGATTGATACATTTACTGTAACACCATATACTTTCCTTATTCATACATAGCCGAAACACATCATTAATCATCATCAAATTTAATCAAAACAAATAAGTATGTATTAAACTTATAATAACCCTATCATACGATTTGATCCAAACAATCCAAAATACTAGCTCAAATTATATACTATAATCATATATAGAATACCAATTTACAGTTAATCACTTATATATATATGTATATACTACATATAACTTCCATTCAAACACATGATATGATAATTTGAAAGAACTTAAACATTGTCCAAAACGTATAACACCAATCATATATACCATTCATTAATAACATATAGCATTATATCCAAAACGAATTAAACCATGACTACACATAACCAAATTCAAATTTAGTAGTTAAGCCATATTCGCATGGCTGAAGTTTTACATATTAAGGTTAAAACAAAAATACATATTTGCCTATACATGCTATAATGTTAAATTAGTATTTACTAAAAAGGGTACCAAAACGTTCCAAGTAGGTGTGATGACTTCGACGATGGTTCCAAGTACGCAAAATGGGTCGAAGGAAAATCTAAATAAGAGACAAGTAAAAACACCAAATGAATTTTCAACTCAGTTGTCGTAAGCAATAAAATGCAATAATTGACTCACATAGTGTCGAAATAGAATTAAAAAGGTTCATATATTACCTAAACCATTAATTCAATACTAGTTAACTACCACTAGTAAATCAAAATATTACATAACCGATTTCTCACATGTAAGGCTCAATTAAGAAATTTTGCACTCATAGTACCATGCTAACCCGCACACAAAGTGCTTTAGAAATCCACACGCGAATCTACGATTCAACTTCGCACACATAGTGCCAAATAATTCCGCACACATAGTGCCTTACATATACGCACACATAATGCCATACAAATACACACACATAGTGCCATACAAATACACACACATAGTGCCACTTAAATCCGCATATCTAGTAACCAAAGTCATTTCGTTATAAATAAATGATTGATTCAATTAACTAAATATAACTAGCCACAAAGCTTTCAATCAAGAATACATGAACGTGAGTAATTCCTTTATGACATGTATATACCAATTATGTATAGAATAGCCAACTTCACTTACTTATAGACTTACCTCTTGTTGGATAAAAACAGCTCCAATCGGCTACTCGATGTTTTTCGCTTTGCCCTTGCTTGATTCCCCTCCTTTAAGTTCTTGAGCTTAATCAACCCCTTAGGAAGGCCGAATGTCCTAGAAAGTTTCCTCCTTCTTTCCCCTAGTTACGGCACTTGCAAGAGGAAGAAGATGACCACACTCTCTCCTTTCTTATTTTATTCATCTTTTCCTATTAATTTATTTCTTTTATTTAATTTATTTTAACCATTAGCTAATAGAAAATTATAACAAATTCAACTTAGTGGAAGAAGATCATTACTTGGCCGGCCATTACTTGAATTTTGGGCAATTTAACATGCAAATCCAAACTTTCACACTTTGTAATTATTTAATCCTTTCAATTACCTATCAAAATTTTCTAAGTTTCTCAACTAAGTCCTACTATGAAAATTTACATTTCTTAGACTAAATTAATACATCAAATTTGCACACAAACACCACCACACATAGAATATACGTAGTTAAATTTAAATTAAATTTTTATGACTCGGTTTTATGGTCCCGAAACCATATTCCGACTAGGGTATAATTAGGGCTGTCACAACTCTCCCCCACTTAAAAAATTGTCGTCCCCGAAAATCTTACCAGTGAATAAATTCAGATAACGTTCTTTCATAAAATCTTCAAACTCCCAGGTGGCCTCTTCTACTCCATGTTTGACCCATAATACTTTTACTAAAAAAACTTCTTATTCCGCAATTCTTTCACTTCTTGAGCTAATATACGGATCGGTTCTTCTTCATAACTTAAATTTGATTGAATCTCGATTTCAGATGGACTAATCACATGTGAAGGATCTGATCTATACCGTCTAAGCATCGATACGTGAAACACATTATGAATCTTTGCGAGTTCAGGTGGCAGAACCAATCTACAAGCAACTGGCCCTATTCGTTCTGTTATTTCGTACGGTCCAATAAATCTTGGGTTCAATTTACCCTTTCGGCCAAATCGGAGCAACTTTTTCCATGGTGAGACTTTCAAAAATACTTTATCACCGAGAATCTCTGTGCGTTTCAAATCTGCATATGATTTCTGACGATCCGATGCTGCCTTCAAACTATTACTAATCACTTTTACTTTTTCTTCTGTTTCTCTAATCAAATCAACCCCGTATATCTTATTTTCGCTGAATTCGGTCCAATACAATGGTGTGCGGCATTTGCAGCCGTATAAGGCCTCATATGGTGCCATCTTGATACTCGATTAGAAGCTATTGTTGTATGCGAATTCAATCAAAGGTAAATACCGTTCCCACGAACCACTGAACTCAAGAATGCAACATCTCAACATGTCTTTGAGTATCTGAATAACTCATTCAGATTGACCATCTGTCTGGGGATGGAAAGCAGTGCTAAAATGTAGCTTAGTACCCAACGCTTCATGCAATTTTCTCCAGAATTGGGATGTAAATCTAGGGTCTCTATCAGAAACAACAGAAGTAGGTACTCCATGTAGTCGAACAATTTGAGAAACATATAATTCTGCCAATCTATCGAGTGAAAAATCTGTACGAACAGGAATAAAGTGAGCTGACTTCGTCAATCTATCCACAATAACCCAGATTAAGTTCTTCTTGTTCTGTGTCAACGGTAAACCTGATACAAAGTCCATCGTTACTCGATCCCATTTCCACTCCAGTATCATGATCGGCTGTAATAATCCCGAAGAAACCTGATGCTTCGCTTTCACTTGTTAACATATCAAACATTTAGAAACAAAGTCGGAAATGTCTCTTTTTATACCATTCCACCAATATTGTCTTTTTAGATCGTTGTACATTTTTGTGCTACCAGGATGGACCGACATTCGGCTACAATGGGCCTCACTCAAAATCATTGTAGTAAGTTCTGAATTTCTCGAAACACACAATCGACCTCTGAATCTTAAACAATCATTGTCGTCAATTTGAAACTCTGAACCCATATTAGAATCACATAGAGCTCGTTTAGCAACCAATTCTTCATCGATTTTCTGTGCTTCACAAATTTACCGTATTAACATTGGTTCTGCTTTTAATTCCGCTACCAGCACAACATCAGCAGAAATAGACAAATGTACATTCATTGCTCTAAGAGCAAACAGAGATTTTCAACTTAGGGCATCAGCCACCACATTTTCCTTACCTGGATGATAATCAATGACAATTTCGTAATCCTTTAATAATTCAAGCCACCGTCGTTGTCTCAGATTCAAGTCAATCTGAGTCATTAAATATTTGAGGTTTTTGTAGTCCGAATATACATGACACCTTTCTTCAAACAAATAGTGTCGCCATATTTTCAGAGCGAATACAATGGCAGCTAATTCGATATCGTGAGTCGGATAATTTTTCTCATGTGGCTTCAATTGCCTCGATGCATAAGCTACAACTCGACCTTCTTGCATCAACACACAAACCAGCCCAAGTAAGGATGCATCACTGTAAATGACAAACTCTTTACCGGATTCGGGCTGCACTAGCACTGGAGCTTCAGTTAAATAGGTTTTCAATTGATCGAAACTTTTCTGACATTTTTCTGACCATTCAAACTTAACATCTTTTTGAAGTAGTTTCATCATTAGCGTGGCTATCATCGAGAAACCCTTTACAAACTGTCTATAATAACCAGCAAGTCCCAAAAAGTTCTAAACTTCAGTAACATTTCTCGGAGGCTTCCAATCGAGTATGGCTGAAATTTTGATCGGATCAACTCGAATACCCGATGCGGATGCCACATGTCCCAAAAAGCTAACTTCTCTCAACCAGAACTTACATTTACTGAACTTAGCATATAACTGCTTATCCCGTAAAATCTGCAACATTAATCTCAGGTGCTCGGCATGTTCGATTTCATCTCGCGAATAGACCAAAATGTCGTCAAAAAACACAACTACGAACCGGTCCAAATATTGTCTGAAGATTCGATTCATCAAGTCCATAAATACCGCAGGGGAATTAGTGAGCCCAAACGGCATCACTAAGAACTCGTAATGACGTATCTCGTTCTGAAAGCAGTTTTAGGTATATCTGAGTCTCGAACTCGCAAATGATAATAACCCGATCTCAAATCTATCTTTGAAAACATTAAGGCTCCCTTCAGCTGATCAAACAAATCATCAATACGCGGTAATGGATATTTGTTCTTTATTGTCACTTTATTCAATTGACGATAGTTGATGCACATTCTCATGGTTCCATCTTTCTTTTTCACAAACAATACTGGTGCACCCCACGGTGAGAAACTCGGTCGAGCGAAACCTCTATCCGTCAACTCTTGCAACTGAGTTTTCAATTCTTTCAATTTCGTTGGTGCCATACGATACGGAGCTATCGAAATTGATGTAGTCCCAGGTACAAGTTCGATGTCGAATTCTACCTCTCGAACGGGTGGTAATCCCGGTAATTCCTCAGGAAAAACATCTGAATACTCACAAACCACTGGCACTAATTCAAGTTTCTTTTCTGACTCTTTTCTATCAAGTACGTATGCAAGATATGCTTCACACCCCTTTTTCACATATTTCTGAGCCAACATCGAGGATATTATTGCTGGTAATCCGTTCAGGTCAGTAGACTCAACTCGGATTATCTCATTATTTGCACATCTCAAATCAATGGTCTTTTTTTGTAATTTACAACTGCATCATGTACAGTCAACCAATCCATACCGAGAATAACATCAAATTCATCAAACGGTAAAAGCATCAAATCGGCTGGAAAATAGGAACCTCGGATTATTAGGGGACATTTCTTACACACTTTGTCGACAAGCACATATCGACCCAAGGGATTCGACACTCGAATTACGAACTCAGTAGACTCAACAGGTAGAGTCTTACTGGACGCTAATGTTTCACATACGTAAGAATGAGTTGAACCAGGATCAATTAAAGCAAGCACACTAGTACTATAGAGAGTAAATGTACCAGTGATAACGTCAAGGGAGGATGCCTCCTCTCGTGCACGGATGGCATAAGCTCTGGCGGGGGCACGAGTCTCAGATCGAACAACTGTATCAGTAGTCCCTCTCTGATTACCACCCCTGCCTCCTGTATTTCTCGGTGGTCTATCTCTAGTTGTTGTACCACTCGATCTCCCACCTTGCATCTTATTTTTCTCATCAGGTTCCGTGCAATCTCGAATGAAATGATCCCGCGAACCGCATCCATAATAGGCTCTGTTAATAGATTTACCCCAACATTCACCTACATGTCTTCTTCTACACTGTGGACATTCGGATTTTTCTTACCGATTGTTGCCAACACTAGCAACCGAAGTAGCTCGAGAGTCCGTTGATGGTCGCTCCTTAATAGAAATTCCTGCAGTCGTCTTTGATCTATTAGTATCGTCTCTGAACTTCTTTGCAGTCGAGAAAGAAGTTTTACCCATCGATCTTTTGCGAAAATCTCTAGCTTTAGTTTCAGCTTTCTTTTTCTCCTTTCCAAGATCTTCAGCCTTACAAGCTCGTTCAACCAGTGTTACAAATTCTTTTAGTTCTAAAATACCCACCAGTAGCTTTAAATCTTCATTCAATCCCTCTTCAAATCTTTTACACATGGAAACGTCATCAGCTACACACTCCTGAGCATATCGACTGAGCCTTACAAAATCACGTTCATATTCGGATACCGTCAAACGGCCTTGTTTAAGCTCCAAAAATTCTTTGCTCTTTTGATCAATGAATCGTTGACTGATATACTTTTTACGAAACTCCGTCTGGAAAAATTCCCAAGTAACTCGTTCCTTTGGAACAATCGAAATCAAGGTTCTCCACCAATTGTAGGCTGAATCGCGTAATAAGGACATGGCACACTTTAGATACTCATCGGGTGTGCAAGATAGCTCATCAAAAACATGGATGGTATTATCAAGCCAAAACTCAGCTCTTTCAGCGTCATCAGTAGCGGTGGCTCGAAATTCCTCGGCCCCGCGCTTTCTAATCAAATCAATAGGAGGTTTACTCAGCCTCATAGGATCAGTAGTTGCTGGTATTATAGGCACCGAAGAAGGATTATTTAAATTCGGAAATTGTTGAGCAGCCGGGTTTGTTCGGGCATATTGTGCAACCCACTCATTCATCATGGTAAAGAAGGCTTGTTTAGCCCCATCATCTTGATTACTCGTAGATGGTTGAGGTTCAACAGGCGCTGTCCCTTGCGTGGGAGCAGGCGCTACACTCTCAACGTCATCCGCTAAGGCTCTCTCTGGAGTGGATTCCATTTACTAATCAAAACAACAATTTTAACTGTCAGAAGTCATCACACTATCATTTAATAGCATTATGGCATGTATATCTAGATTCATACGCACTACGGTAATCCTAGAATCGACTAAACCGTAGCTCTGATACCAATCAAATGTAACACCCCTAACCCATATCCGATGCCAGAATGGGGTTACGAGGCATTTCCTAACATAACACAACTCAAAATAATATTCATTACATTTCATACTTCGTAACTCAATCTCATGACAAAACTTATCTTTTAAAACTTAGACATAATAAAACAAGTATTAGCAATTAACAAAAACCTATGCATGTGATAAAATATACCATTTCATGATTGATACATTTACTGTAACACCATATACTTTCCTTATTCATACATAGCCGAAACACATCATTAATCATCATCAAATTTAATCAAAACAAATAAATATGTATTAAACTTATAATAACCCTATCATACGATTTGATCCAAACAATCCAAAATACTAGCTTAAATTATATACTATAATCATATATAGAATAACAATTTACAGTTAACCACTTATATATATATATGTATATATTACATATAACTTCCATTCAAACACATGATATGATAATTTGAAAGAACTTAAACATTGTCCAAAACGTATAACACCAATCATATATACCATTCATTAATAACATATAGCATTATATCCAAAACGAATTAAACCATGACTACTCATAACCAAATTCAAACTTAGTAGTTAAGCCATATTCGCATGGCTGAAGTTTTACATATTAAGGTTCGAACAAAAATACATATTTGCCTATACATGCCATAATGTTAAATTAATATTTACTAAAAAGGGTACCAAAACGTTCCAGGTAGGTGTGATGACTTCGACGATGGTTCCAAGTATGCAAAATGGGTCGAAGGAAAATCTAAATAAGAGACAAGTAAAAACACCAAATGAATTTTCAACTCAGTAGTCGTAAGCAATAAAATGCAATAATTGACTCACATAGTGTCGAAATAGAATTAAAAAGGTTCATATATTACCTAAACCATTAATTCAATACTAGTCAACTACCACTAATAAATCAAAATATTACATAACCGATTTCTCACATGTAAGGCTCAATTAAGAAATTTTGCACTCATAGTACCATGCTAACCCACACACAAAGTGCTTTAGAAATCCACACGCAAATCTACGATTCAACTCCGCACACATAGTGCCAAATAATTCCGCACACATAGTGCCTTACATATACACACACATAGTGCCGTACAAATACGCACACATAGTGCCACTTAAATCCGCATATCTAGTAACCAAAGTCATTTCGTTATAAATAAATGATTGATTCAATTAACTAAATATAACAAGCCACAAAGCTTTCAATCAAGAATACATGAACGTGAGTAATTCCTTTATGACATGTATATACCAATTATGTATAGAATAGCCAACTTCAATTGCTTATAAACTTACCTCTTGTTGGATAAAAATAGCTCCAATCGGCTACTCGATGTTTTTCGCTTTGCCTTTGCTTGATTCCCCTCCTTTAAGTTCTTGAGCTTAATCAACCCCTTAGGAAGGCCGAATGTCCTAGAAAATTTCCTCCTTCTTTCCCCTAGTTACGGCACTTGCAAGAGGAAGAAGATGACCACACTCTCTCTTTTCTTGTTTTATTCATCTTTTCCTATTAATTTATTTCTTTTATTTAATTTATTTTAACCATTAGCTAATAGAAAATTATAACAAATTCAACTTAGTGGAAGAAGCATCATTACTTGGCCGGCCATTACTTGAATTTTGGGCAATTTAAATGCAAATCCAAACTTTCACACTTTGTAATTATTTAATCCTTTCAGTTACCTATCATAATTTTCTAAGTTTCTTAACTAAGTCCTACTATGAAAATTTACATTTCTTAGACTAAATTAATTCATCAAATTTGCACAAAAACACCACCACACATAGAATATATGTAGTTAAATTTAAATTAAATTTTTATGACTCGATTTTGTAGTCCCGAAACCACATTCCGACTAAGGTATAATTAGGGCTGTCACATGATTGGTTCGTTATAATTACTTAATCTTGTTTCTTTTCTACCAAAAAAAACTAGTCACTATCGACAAATCCAATATTAACTCTTGTATAAATATGTATCAATCGTGCTAGGGATCAAATCATATTATACATTATACATAACTTTCATTTATTATACCAACGTTTATTAGACTGAGTGATAAAAGTTTTAGACTTTGTAAGTAGAGGAAACAACCCTAGAAAGAGCTTTGTTCTTATTTAGAAATCCAATTAGAGGTGTACATGGGATGGGTCGGACTTAAACATAATATTAATATATTTTATATTTGTCCAAACTCAACGTTACTCAAAATATGAGTCTAAAATTTTATCCAAACGCATTTTAAGCTTGTCCATATCAATTTTTTTTTAAAATATTCATATAATTTTAATTTAATATTTAATAATTTAAAAATATTTTTCATTTATTATATATAAATAGGTAATTTAATATTTTTAGTATGTTTAAATTATAGTATTATTTATTGCCATATAAATTTAATTTTTATATGCTAAAATTTATTTAATATATAAAAATAATATAATATAATAAAACTTAAAAAACAAATTAAGGTCGAACCTAATATCTTAAATGGAATTAATTTTTTTACCTAAACTCATTTTTCAACTCTAACATTTTTACTTAAATTTTCTTAAATTAAATAAATAACCCGAACTACAAAACAAGTGTAGATACATTCCTATTAAAAAAGAACTTTCATCTAGTGTATAATTAATTAAGAACCTCCATAATTCCAAATCTACCAAACTCCTAGACCCCCTAAACTATCAGTATTCAGATTCAGATTGCTGTGAATAATGTTCAAAGGAACTTGTTCGTGTAATGACAGGGCAAGGGGGGACCTATGCACCATGTTCTAACTAGTCCGACCATTGATTAAATTAAGACCACGAGGTAAGAAAGTGACAAGTAGAGGAAGGAACATAGTAACCCCATCCACAATAAATTCCCAGGAACCAAACCACGCATCAATTTACTTTACATGTACTCTGTCAATGTCGTGTCAACAGCCTGTTTTATGTGACATAAATAAATATCCTTTTTACCTCCTCGCATCCCTCATTTTTACAGTGTATATTGCTAATACAAAGTGGGTCACCTCACATTAGTTGAAAAAAAATTTTAAGGGATGTAAATATAACGTGGACTTTTATTTTTATTGAGTAAATTGGGGCTAAACACCTAATACACGTATTGTCGCTGTCTGGTTTGATTCGTATATGTTTGTGTATTGCACATATTTTTTTGACACTGTTATTTTAACATTTTGTCTCTTTAAAAAACAGAATAAATAGTAGATTATTTTTTTTTCTACAACAAGAAGTAAACAACAATATTTTCTCTGCCTTTCTTAGTTTTAGAAAATTTTTCCAGTCAAAATTCCAACTAAGTTTTCAGCTTTAGTTTCAAGTCTACTTCTCCAAATATTTTGGAGAAGAGCAATATCAGTTGTATTTCACATTCTTTATTCGAGTGTACGAATATTGAAATACTTTATTAACCTTGGGCGGTAACACCCACTACACAATTACACAAATCAGGATGAATTTACTTCTAAAGCAATGATTCTTCAACGGCATAGTGATTGTTTTATTTATTTAGTCTGTTAGTGTTAGCTATTTCATTTTGCAGTAGTATATTTCCAACAATCTGCACCATTGTTACATTTATTTGTTTTATTGTGCAAGTCCAATTCTATTTAGGTTGTAATGATATTCAGGTAAATCTCTCCCAATAATATGCATGTTGAGTCATTTTTTAATGGGTTTTCGCATGACAAGTCTAGCTAAACAATATTATTTTTACCCACTAATACCAGCATATGTTTGAACTCCACCAAAGCCAAATATTAGACGTTCCCTTGACGGTGAGGTGCTCCCCGAACCCATTGGGTTACCCTCGAAGTCAGGAAACAATACCCAAAATTAAAATCAATTATAGACATCCTTATCACAATATCTCCACTATTTGAAGGTTCAACCGACTACTCCAAAAAAAATCAACCCCCAACAATTAATTTATATATGAACTAATAGTTTTGGTCAATGCACTCAAGATTTGTCAAATATTCTTCCAAATAAAAATACATATAGTTATTAAAAAAATTGAATTAAAATATTAATAGCATTTAAAAATGTCATGTGTATTTATTAAATGTACACAAACTCGTGTGGTAGTATCATACATCATACCAAACCTTGGGACGTATCTAAATGTTGTTGCCATAGGAATCCGTGAGTTGTGTTCTATTTTTAATTCTCAATCCATCATTTTCACATAATAAAATAATAACTTCTCAAATAAAACAACAAAATTAAACTCTAATTATCAATTAATTTATATGTGAACTAATAGTTTTGGTTAATGATTAAGTTGTTAAGCCTTCTAATCATTTCTAATTATTGTCAATCTTCAACTTGTTTGTATTCTAATCATACCATTTGTAGGGTTGTTAAAAATTCAAATTCTCCTATTAGACCTTATACTTTGCATAAGTTGTAGGTTTAGTATCTGTACTTTAATTTGGTACATTTTAGTTCCTGTACTTTTAGGATTTGAAAATTTTAGTACTGACCAAATGATAACTATCAAATTCATTAAGTTAAGTCCTGTTATTTTTTAAATTTGATGCGTTAAATATATTATCACATGTGTAATGCTATGTTTATTTGTTATTTTCACATATTAGTCATTAAAAATGATCCAATTGGTGAACTTGACTAAATCTATAACTTTAGGCATAATGCAAGGCTAAATATATAATTTAACCAAACAGATTTAATTATTACCATTGGATCAGGACTAAAATTTCAAAACTCGAAAAATATAAGAACTAGAGTGTCCTTGATTGAAATCATATCATATCATATCTAATTTTTTATTAATTTAAAATAATATAAAAATATTATTCTAATAATATAATTTTAATTTGTAAAAATATTATTTTTTTTAATAATTTTACAAATGAGTTTAGATTTGACAGATGAACAATACCAATTTAATCGGATAAGTAAAAAATTTTGTTCAAATCCGTCCATATTTGTAAAAGACTAATCTAAACCAATTTTAGGCCTCCTATATTTGTTTTTATTTTAATATATATTTATATTATATTATTTTTAATATTTAATAATTTAATAATTTTTTATAATTATCTTAACGTTATTTTAATGTTTATATTATAATAGTATTATATATTAATATAAATTTATTTTTTTAATGTATTCTAAATTACATAATATATAAAAAACATAATATAAAATATTATAAACTTAAAAATGAATCCATATTTTAACGATTCTAATATTTTTACCTAAACCCTCCTAAATTTTGAACTTACCTTTGGATCCGAATGTAAATCACATAATATGTAAGAGATGGGAATTTAGAACGACAGAAAGAAAATAAGTTGTAAGGCTGATGAAAAAAATTAATTTAAAAATTGAAATTTATCAAAACGACATAATTTTATTATTTCTTATTCAAATTTTTAGATAATTTAAATTCGAATTAAATCGAAAATTTTAAATTTTTTAAGTCGATCCGAATAACCCAAATAACTTAAATTATTTAATTTAAAATTTAAATTTTTATCAATTTTTTTGAATTAAGTCGGATTTTGCTGATCCCTCTATGTAATAATCATGTTTTATTGCCACACCGACACACCTCTTTACCTTTCCACTCTTCTGCCGAAACGTACGCTTTTAATCACGTGGACCACGTGATCACCCTGGTACCAAAAGAAAATAAAGACGTATCTTCAGAAATAGATAAATCAGTTCCCCGCAAAAATACCGGGAAGCTTCTTATCCGCACGAGCCTCTAAGCCAATTATTTTAAGAGTTGACATTCATACACCCTCGTAGCGCGTACCGCTCTAATTCAAGATTTTTAAATAGTAGTACCCACCGGGGTTCGCTAATCTTACGCCGCTGTTTCTTACATTCATCCTCAGCCGCACCCTCGCCACCAAATCTCATAATGCTATCCCACCACCGACGCTACGCCTACTTGTACTTTTTACCTCAAAATATCTCCCTTCTTTTTTCAATTTTACCGTTTGGTTGCTGAGAAAATAACAAAATTTGATGGAAATTTTCATTTTGTCTTGCATGGGATTCTTTTTATATTTATGAGACCTTTAAAATAAAATTCAAATATCATTTTCTTAAAAAAAACAAATTCAAATTTCAATTTCTTACTTTCCCACTTTATTTTTAAAAAATTGATATTTTCCCCTATTTTCTCAGACCAAATAGAATCAATTTTCCCTCTCCCACCATTTTCTCAGACACCAACCACAACTAATTACATTTACATTTCGTAAAAACTAGATTATATATATTTTGTGGATACACTTACAATGGTTAAAAGTTTTAACCTTTTATAATATTACATTTCTGTACCTGGAAAAAAAAAAGAAAAAGAATTGCCAAAGAGATTAAACGCCGTCGGAATTTCACTCAATCAACATCCTCACCCGACGATGATGAAACCGACGCCAGCGACGATAGCGTCGTGTTCTTACAAAACCCAGAATTTTTACCATCGTTGGCTTCTCGTTTTTCCACGACGAAATGACCCAAAGAATCCACGGTTTCCACCAAGTTCTCGTCGCATAAAAACTCGTCACTAAAAAGACTTTCAACGTCCCTTTCGAAATCATGCACGAAAACATGCGTTTCCCTCCCTCGTTTCTTGCTCCTCGCCAACACTCCCGCAGTAAAAATCGGAGCCATCCTCCCCGTAGCATCGGGAAAGTACCCACGTGGACCGTCAATCAAGATCACGTCCCAGCTTAAATCGTAAATATGGTTCGGCATGTCGTTGATGGCAAGCTTACAATCGGAAAACAAGAGGTTTTGAACCGGTCTACATTCGTCACCGACATGGGATTTTGCCGTTGACAACAAGCCCGACATTTGACTCACTTTGGTACCGTACTGTATATCATACGCTTCGATTTCCGGGTGACTCCGCTCGAATGAAGAAATCAAGTACTCACTCTCGTCGAGAAACACGGTGTGGCCGTGGATATTAAGCGAATGCCAGAGGAGAGATTCATGGGTAAGACCGAATACAAGGAACCGACAAGGTGAGGAAGGACAGTTATGAAGAGCGGAAGCAATGACGGATAGTTCAGAAGACGACATGTGATGGGTAGTAGAGTTGGCCGCCGCGGTTGAAGCATAATGGAGGAGCGCGGCGGTTACGGAGGAAGGGAGGGAAGAAGAAGCGGCGGTGGAAAGAGAAGGTGCGACGGAATTCGAAATGGAAGAGGTGGTGAAGAGTGTTAAAGAGAAAGCTAAAGCGAAAAAAGTGATGAAGAACAAGAGGAAAAAACGGTGAGGGGAAGAAGTGGGTTTGTGGATTGAAGGGTGGAGAAGAATGAGTTTAGTATTAGGGTTGCCGGCGTTCTTCATATTCTTGCTCGCCGTGGGTTGTTCTTTGTTCGGTTGGGGGTGTTATTTTTGAAGGGAAAGAAAGGGGAGGAATCACGGAGGAAATTGTGAGGAAGTACTGACCCCAAAGCACGAATCCCGAAGGGAAAGTGAAAGGGATTGACTGAGAGAAGAAGGAAGTAGTAATGGGGGGAGGGAAAGAGGTGGGGTGTTTTTATTGGAAGAAGGAAAGGAAAGGGAGAATGGTGGTGGAGCCGCTGACTGTGGTGAAAACTGAAAACACTTAAAAAACGGGTTGTCGTCGCTGTTGTCTGTGCTTCCTTGCATTAAAGTAATTAATTAATCACGTAATAAAGGGAAGAGAGGGAGGGTTTATTGATTGGTTAAAATATGATTACAGTCCCTGTACTTTCCCAAAATTAGGAATGTAGTATTTTTACTTTTTCAGATTTTAAAATTTAGTTCCAACAGTTAATACTGCAAAATTTGTTACTGTGATATTTTAAAATTCTGTGGATTGAGTCTTCGATTGGCATTGGTATTATTGCTAATGCAGGAAAATTTAAATTTAAGTGTGTTGAAATGTATTATCCTCAAATTTATAAGTTAGAGAATGATTATGGTTAATTCTAGGTATTATATTTAAAAAAACAGATATGGTCAGGAGCTACTCGTTTTCTTTTGTTTGTTTCGAGAAAAAAAAATTGGTAATTTGTAAATTTTGTTGTTTTACTTGTTACAAAAGAGTAAAACATTTTACAAAAGCTTTTCCGTGTAAGTTGATTTCACAAAATCACGTAATCTTTTTTTCTCATTTTTCATGCCATAAGTTGATTTAATTGCATGAATTTTGTTTCATGCCATTTTCATGCCCTTTTGCTTCTTCTTTTTTCATTTTATTTTATTAAATTTAGATAGTTTGATTTATATTTTTCATTCCATTTGCTTTTTTTTTTCTATTATCAAAGTTTTAAATCTCAGATTAATTATGAAAATAAAATCTCGAAACGTCATTTAAAAAATTATTTAAGAAAAATTTATCAAACGAAAATTATTTTATACAGAATCATCTAAGCACCTAAAAATATCAAAATTTAAATAAAAAAACTAATACAATTTATAACATCCCCAATATCCCCAAGTCGACAACAGTGTTAAATCGAGAATAAATAAATTAAAATTTGAAGAAATAAAAAACGAGTTAAATATAAATATAGATATTTTATTTTTAAAATATAATTATTTCATGCAATATTTAGTAATTAAATAATATATAAAAATAAGGTAACAAATTTCAAACTCGGACCAAGCCTTGCTAGGGCTTTAAAATTGGAAGTCTAAATTCAATTTATATTTTAATCAAGTCTAATTTTTTTTATCTAAACTCCATTTTTATTCTAATGATTTTTATCTAAACCGTCTGAAATTTTAAACAAATCTTTGAATTTGAATAGAAAACCTGACACTTGAACAAGTATATGTTACAAGATTAAGGCTGCGTGAAAATTTAACGACAACAAATAAAACCAAAATAGAGGGACTAAAATCAGAATTAAACCTTTATGGTGACAAGGTTGTAGACAAAATTTTCTCCATTTTTTGAAATTTGAATGGGTCTGTAATTATTAATAGAGGGTTTAAATCTGCAAAAAGAGCTTGAGAAATAGACAGTTGTAACTGATGGGGAATTTGCATTTATGAGTTTATGACACACATATGGAAGTACTTTTTTTTTTCTTTTAATTTTTGAAATTGATGAACTTTCTCTTTTTGGTACTCTTATTTTAAAATTTTTCTTACTACCAATAATAATAATAATGAGTTTGCAGATTTGGGTTTTACCTAAGTTCAGCTATATAATAATAATAAATGGTTCGGATCTTGGAATGTTCAGATTCGAGTTTCATCATGCAAAATTGCGATGTATATATTTCAAGTCTCATCTTATGTGTATGTCATGTGTGGGTTTGATAAGTTCTTTCCATTATAATTCGATTTTCGTCAATTCTTTGTCTATTATATTTTATGTTGGTTTGATTCTATATTATAATTAGTCGAATATATTTGTACTAGACACACTTCTAATACCCGAGATAATCAAATATTCTCCTATCCACAAATACTTTATAAATTTGAATAGAGATGAAAAAAACATCTATTCAAATTGAATAACTCAAATAATTCGAATAATTTGAAGAAAAAAATAATCTCTCCCAACAAAAATTACAAAAAAAAATCAAATTAATTTTCAAAAATTCAAAATATTTATAAAAATTTCAAATTTATATATATTTTTTAAAAGTTCTAAAATATATAAAGAAAGTTTAAAAAATTAAAACTTTTCTAGAATAATAATTTTGAGACTTAAACAGGTTAATTAATGATTCAAATTTATTATATTAAAGTTTTTTTTTTGCTTTAAAAAGTTTTTAAATATATATAGTTTCAATTTTATATGATACAGCATGAAATTAGTTATACCATAATAAATTTTAATTTAACATATTTAATTTTTAAATTAACTCGAATAATTTTGCTGAAATTTAATTCAAATAGATTTCAAATCGAATTAAAATGATAAAATATAAATCATCAATTTAAAAAATTTTCACTCTATTACATAAAACGTTTACCCTCTATTTGCATATATAAAGTCAATGAGGATTCGTTTTACGGGTGTTTAAAAGAAAAATCATGAAATATGAAACCAAAAGTTAGGCTTTACGGTTGGGCCATTGACTACAACAACTAGGCATGGTTTTGTAGTCTTAACTATGATTTGTCGCATATTTACTCCGTGTTTTACGGGATTTTCTGTTATGGTTGTTACCACATGCTTCCTCGAGCCTTCAGTTTCGTACATCCTTTACTAATGTCCCCTGATTAGGGATGAAAAAGAAAACCCTAATCGAGAGATTTGAGATAAGATTTCATATGATTAACATCCGAGTTTTTATAAATTAATTTAAATTAATTTTGGCTTTGTCAAGATTGATTTTGATTCGAATCAAAACTAAAAAAATTATAATGAAATTTGAATTGAAGTCAATTACATGCAAAGATTCAAATAGTACAAAATAAATTATACAATATCTAATGAACTTGAAATCTAATTTCGAGAGAAATAATAAACTTCACTTTGAATGAAATCGCCATTATTGAAAAGAGGAAGCAAAGACAAAAGCCTTCATTGGTGTGTTCTTGCAAACTAAAAACAACAAATACAAATATACGAAGCAAATAAGTTAATGTCAAGAAGCTCAAAAAATCTCATAATACTTCCATGGATGTCATCTTTGAAACAAATAACATCAAGATAAAATCATTGGTTTCGTTCTAGTTTAGACATTAAACTTTTCGAAATCAAATGTTTTGGTTACTTTCGTGTTTGATGAGTGACAAGAAGCTAACGTGAGATTTTTTTTATTAGTCTAATAATAAAATTAGTCTTTTAATATTTACACAGTCTATCATTTTGATCATAAATATAACATATTCAATAAATTTAGCTATTACTATTTATAAAATCTATCAGTTTAGTTCAAATTCTAAAAAAATCAAAAAGAATAATTGAATTCTTAATTTAGAGTGAGTTTGGATGAGCGGTGCATTTACTCGCAGTTAGTGTAAAAACAGTGATAACGGTGAGCTTAGATGCTGTAATGAAAGATAAAAAGTAAGCTAAACGCACTCTACATCCAAACTCACCTTAATCAATTAATAGTTGAGTGACTAAAAACAACTTGAATCTTTTATAAAAAGGAATTGAATGTCAATTAAATTGACTTAAATAAATATTTTATAATAATTAACCTTAATTAAATTTGAAATTCGAATATCTATATTTATAATTTTTTATCGTGTTAATTTTAAGAAAAATAATTTAAACACATTTGACGTGTAATTATTGAATTTGTGTACTACAAAATTAGAAATAAATAAATAAAAGACACGTGAAGCGTAATCTACCTTTGAAGCAATGTATTAAAAAAAAGTAGAAAAAGCCCGCACGACAATTAAAAGATATATTAAAAAAAACAGTTTTTTTACAAAATTAAAACTAATTTAAAAAGAAAATCCAAAATGTGCCGACAAAATCTGAGATACTTCTAATTGCATTGCAACGAGATCTTTCAATAAATACCTCAACCTCATGTTGTACATCTTTTTATTTATTTATTTATTTATTATTTTAGTTATGAAAAAAATTATTTTATATATTTTTCCCACCACATTATTTATAGTATTTTTTCGATTATTTAATAAAATTTTAATAATTTTTTTCATATTATTAACACGTAAATTTGATTTTTTTTACCTTGAATCATAAACTCCGAACTTGAATCTTAAACCCTAAACTCTAAAATCGAATCTCGAACTCAAATACTGAACCTTGAGCCTCGAACTCAAAGTTCGAGGTTTAGAGAATTTGAAGTTTAAAATTCAAAGTACAAGATAAAAAAAATTATTAAAATTATATGACAATAACATAAAAAAATTGCTAAAAATTATTAAATAATTGGAAAGAAATTATGAATAATGCGGTAGAAGAGTTCATAAAATAATTTATCCATCGAATCTTTATTTATTTTTATTTTTTATTGAAAACGAGAATATGATTAGAATATAAAAAAACAACATATTTATATAATAAAAAAAGTGTTAACAAGTATATTTAGAATTTAAAATAGATATAAAAAATATGGGTTTTAATATATTAAAATATTATATTTTGTATACAATATTAGGGGTGAAGATAGGAGTAATACAGTTGAAATCTATATCAAACAGATATCTGATAAAAGTTTTAATCATTACTCTATTTAAATCAATACAAATATGGGTTAATATTTAATACACGAAAAAGTTTTTTTTAAATATTTATAAATTTAAAATTTGAATATAACATTTTAAAAGTTTTTGTTAAATCACTTTATAAGTTATTACAGCTCAATTAAGCACTAAACACAGGGATTAATGATAACAAGAAATAAGACATTGTGTTTGAAAAAGCTTTGTATTGATTAAGGAAAAAGTTGAAGCTAAATAATAATGGTTGGCAGTTGATGACCTTTTTGGAAAAAGGTGTAGGCAACTTACCCTACACCATTTCCATTTTTCAGTCTTTTAATCCAATAATATATTAAATAAAATCTGAAAATTCTATAATAAATAAATACACTTTAGTGAAATTTTATTTTATTTTTATTTTTAAATTAATAAAGACATTCTTTAAACTTTAATTAGTTGTAAAAAGTGGAATTTGGGCACTAAACCTGAAAAAGTTCTCCTTGATTTCTTCTAAGGGTTAATATAACTTTTAGTCCTCGAATTTAATAATTAGGTCCATTTCAGTATATATATATTTTTGGTTCACTTTAGTATTTAAATTTGACAAGTCTATTATGGTCATTGAACTTGACAGTTATAAAAATTTGATGATGTGTCACTCTGAGATTATACCAGTATACCACATCATCACCTGAAAATTTTTAAAATGTAATAAAAATCCGAGTGATGATGTGGCACAGTATCATAGTACCACATCAGATCCTGATGGGATCCAAGTTTAAGGCTTAAAATGGTTTTATTTGCGAAGTTTGGTTACAAAAGTGGACCAAAATATACAAGTACCAAAGTGGACTTAATTGCCAATTTCAAGGACTAAGAGTTTATTAATCCTTTACTCAAAATATATAGAGCTAAAATAGCATTGTTAGGCCCATTAACCCTTAAGCTCCAGTGGTTAAGGAATTAGAGAAATCTGGAGGCCCAAAGCCTAGATCTCGTTAAGCCCGATTCAGCATTTCCGTTGAGTCCAAGGATGGCCTTTTGTACCCTAGCTCGGACGTGACCCACTTTAACAGGTCCGAGA
Organism: Gossypium hirsutum; assembly: GCF_007990345.1. Classification (NCBI taxonomy): domain Eukaryota; kingdom Viridiplantae; phylum Streptophyta; class Magnoliopsida; order Malvales; family Malvaceae; genus Gossypium; species Gossypium hirsutum. The sequence goes on from NC_053426.1 coordinate 111,064,828, forward strand.
CAGCCCATGCAGAAACCCGAGTCCGGAAACCCATCTACATCGACCCATCTTTTAGAAGGATACATGTCTGCCATTCATCAACCAATTTTCAACTCAATTAAGAAATCACTAAAAACTCTATTCTTTCATAAAATAATAAATATTACTATAAAAGGTATTTTTGTTGTTTTTTATTGGACGTAAAATCTATGAAAAAAAAAACACATAATAGGATTTAAACTTAAAACATCAAAAACACTATAATAACTTTATCATTTTAACCAAAATCTCATTTTCTTTTAATATTAATTTTTAATAAATATATTTTTTGTATAGAATTTTTTCACTAATCTAGTAATTATATAAGAGGGATTAATTAGGAAAAAAAACCATTAAATAACCTACTAAAATGCCACTAAATAGCTATATATAAGAAGCTCCATCCCTCCCTTATATGGTCCAGATGTTTAATGTCGATTATTGATTCATCTTCAACAGCATATAAATGAATGATTCGACATATTCCAAGCTTTTCAAAGCTTATGGACGACAATAATCTGTTCGTCGAGTGGCAGACATGTCAGTATTGGATATGTCGATGTTGCCCTGTAAACGGAGAGTTTCGATAAAGATTGATGACTGGATTGTTGATCATGGTGGACGGATTTTCGATGAAGGGGTAGTCATTGTTCTAAATTATCTGCAAGAAATTACCAGACACTGAAACAAGGGCTTCTTAAATGTCGTTCATGGAACATGCAAATCTTAAATGTTGAAAAAAGTGTAGCCATTGTTGTCCAAACTAAACTATTCTATAATAGTAATGTAAAAAAGCACTGTAAACATTAATATTTAGATACAAAACTACAGGTAATATGGTTTACTGCAATGGCATTACTGATTCTAACTAAGCTACTGTTGCCCTGTTTTAACAGGCTCACGGTTTCGTGTATAAGTTGTACATGGCAATGGCAAATGACCAAAAGGGAGACCGAGAATACTTGTTTCATCTGTATATCAAAGAAAGAATCATGCCATCAATTTGATGCCCCGAGATCGTGATCATCTCTGGATATTGGCATCATGTCAACTTTCAATCGAATGTTTTATCTGCAGGGCAGCTCGAACAACGTTTCCCCTTGTAATGATCCCGACCTTCGAGATGTAAATAGATATCGATTAAAATCATCCCGAGCTAATATGAATCCGATAGGCTAATTGTAAGAGAGAACATATAAACATGACAGAAAAGTTCTTACTAGTTTGCCATCAATATCTACCACGGGTAGTCGGCGATATTTGGTCTCGAGCAATAGCCTGATATGAAAAACATCGGATTAAGAACATCTAGATAACGAGACAAATGGGTTTGATGCATTAGGAAAAGCGGAAAAAAAAAATACCTAGCAGCATCTTCCAGGTTTGTTGTTTCACGAACAACGAGCGGTGAAGGTGTCATCAAGTCTCCGACCACGTTTCCGTTATTTTTGTTCATCAATTTCTGTATTTCATTGAATGTCTGCATAACAACCCGGAATTAGAAAAAGGCAACAATTGTGCCACAAAATTCACGATCTAGACCTCTTTTGCCTGAAACCCAGCATTCGATATACAAAAAAGGAAATCAAAACAAAACAGCAGGAAAACGGACAATGTGAACATGCTCAGAGGCAAGCACCATATGCTGTTAAGTAAATTTATCGAGATTGTGACAGAATTTAGCATCTGAATATTGATAATTTAAGACATTATAGATAAACTTCAAGCAAAACTGAAGAATCAGAAAGATAATGCTTACGTACTTTCCAAGAACTATCAACATTAGGAAACAAGGTTGTGTCATTTTGACTGCTACCTGATAGTTCAAAAACAGAACAAGTAAGTAGCCATTTCAGAACTATTGCAAGAGAAACCAGATATAGAACCAAGGTGGCAAAACTCCATAGCTCGTTACATCAATAACGAACAACAAAATAACACAAACGAAAAAAATATATCATCGATGTATCATCGAGCTTGCATGTGGATACTAGATCCGTCAAAACTCCAAAGTAGGTGTAGCATTCACCTCTAATTCCATTTCTGAGGTGCTCCGATTTCTTAACACTTTATAAATATGCATGCTAGAAAACACTACTCTAAGCAAGCCTTGTATACACGTTGTTATGAAGCATCAAAAGCAGCTAATGTCATTTACCTAGGCAAGGAAAGTTATCGATAAAACAGAATTCATGAATAATAATGACTTTAAACTCACGGTGTATGTATCCCAATACCAATCACTCGTAATGAAAAGATGTTAGAAACTGATATCAGTAAATTTCTTTCATGGCGATTTGAAATAAACTTCAATAATCCACTAGCAATCGCAAAGATGAAAAAGCCTATTTCAATGATCTATCACAAAAGAAATGTTAGGATGAAAACAATCTATCTGCTTTCGTCCTTAAATAAAACTTGAACAAGCAAGGAAGGGAAAACACCAAATCAACCCGAGAAATTCAAAGTTTCCAATCAGTTTCATAATCATCTTGTAAACTTACCTGAAATCGAGTCGAGTGCCAACAAATCATAATCGGAAACAACGCCAACCTGAAATAGGGGAACCGGTCAGTACGATGACAAAGGCAATAGCTCAAAATTCCCAATCCCGGACGGATTATAGACTAGAAAAACCATCTTTCTCACCACAAAACAAATCGATATCGAACAAGATCATGATCATCAAGTAAAGAAACAGCAAATTTGTGCATTCATGTACCAAATCAACATGTATGATTCTCAGCAAAAGTAAAACAAATAAGATCTTAAGTCCATATGTAAGGTAAAAAGTATGGGATCAGGTAACATTTTCTGAAAATAAAACCCAAATTATATAAATGATGAAACAGTAATTAAAAAGTTACCAAATTCCAGTCATCATCAATCACTGGGAAACCAGTAACTCTCTTCTCCACAAGTGCCTCCAATGCTGCAATTACAGAATTTAAGTGCAAAATTAGACACAAAAATGGTGATGATCAAAGCATCATCAGCTAATACCTTCATCCACACTTGTTGTAGTTTTGACAACATGTAAATCCTCTTTCCTGGTCATAAAATCACCCACAGTATAATTTCCATTTCTTGACTACAAAAGAACCAAAAACCAGTAAAAAAAAACAATCTCTTTAAATAAAAGGAAAAAAAAACCCAAAAAGAAAACAAGGGGGAAAGAGGGATACGGGAACAGAGTTGGTGATAAGTTCAGCAGCAAGACGAAAAGAGCCATCTTTGGGTTTGGGGAGAGACAAGGAGGGTGCCAGTGCCACTTTATGGGAATAATGGTATATGGAGACAATGCAGGGTTGCTTAGAATGAAGAAAGGAATTGAAAGAAGGGAATAGCTTCAGGGTTTGAGAATTAACGAAAGAAATGGAACCCATTTTCGTTAAAAACACAACCTTTTCCCCCAAAAAAAAACAAAAGAAAGATCCTAGCTGTATGTTAATGCTATGACGATTGTTTATGATAAACCAAAAAAGGGGGGGAAAGGGAGGTTTGGGTATTGAATAAACAGTGGGGAAATTGAGAAGTGGATATTGAAAGGAGGAGAATAACGAAAGGGGGTGATCAGATGTTACTTGTTCCGCTGAAACAGGAGACTTCGGAAAGTGAGAGGAAAGTGAGAAATGGTCGGTTCATTAATGGGTGAGTTTGCTGCTTGTTCTTTCTTCGAGTCCCCACAGCCACGCGCCAATAATGCATTTGTCCATGCTTGTGGATATATTCGGTGCTTCGCAAGGAAATTGAGACTCATCTTCAAAGGGAGGGGGTTGGTAGGTAAACTATCCTTTTCTCATTTACTTGAAATAGAAAAATGAGGAGTTTATATGATTTGGATTTTTTGTTTTAATGGGTTTAACTTAACATGTTGTATTTCTAATCCTAATAAGAGTTATAAGAGGTTGCAGTGGTTTACTATGGTTTATTAAGAGTTGAGATTTTTATTTTCAAGAACAGGAAGTGCCTTCGCCTTTTTTTTTTAATGTTGGAAAGACTTTAAGGTTTTTTTCAATAATTCTCGAGGTCTTATGTGTTACTCACATATTAGTTTTGGATTCCTTACAAATTAGTTGGACTTCGATTTAACCTGTCATAATTATAGGTGTTCATCGATTGAGCCTAGGCATGATATTAGCACTTGCCTAAGCTCAATTTGACTAGAAATATAACTTAAAGTTTTGTCCTAACATGCTCATATTTGTAAATAGCTAACCCAATCTTATTTTAGGTCCGCCCATATTGTTTAAAAAATTTTAAAAATATATTTATTTAATATTTGATATTTTTATTTATTTAATTTTTTATATATAATCTCTTAACATTTTTTAATGTTTACATTATAATAATATTATAATCTATTTAATTTTTATGTGTTATAATAACAATTTTTATTTGTGATTGTGGTATTATTACAATTGGGTGTATAGTTAGGTTATGCTATGGAAGTGAATGATCTAATTTAAATGAATTGCACGGATAAATTCATTTATTAGAATCGAATCCTTCTCACTCACAAAGCTATCCAATGAATTAAATCATAGGATTTGTTCTTAAAGTTATTTAATTAATAAACATTAATTGTCGGATTATTCCCACAATTAATTTATGACCAATGAAAGATAGATGGTGTGAGGTTGTTCCTCCACTTTTACTAGCTTATCATTGAGCATGAAAGTATTTGCAGTCTATGATCAATTTCGAAGCTGCAACTGCAACTGATGTCATACATGAGGCTAGAGACATGTTCATGGGCTAGGCTAACTGCTTAAGTCCAAAGGCTCATTTGAATTTTGGGATGATTTAGATAAAAATATTAATATTGAAAAATGGGATTAAACAATAAATTATGCCCGTTTGAAATAAGGGTTGAGCTCGAGCTTGAACATTCAAGATTCGAGTTTAACTTGTTTTTAAAATTTTTAATGTTTTATATTATGTTATTTTTATATATTATGAAATTTATAACATGTAAAAATTAAGAAAATATTAAAAAAATGTTAAGATGACTATTTTAATAAAAATATAAAATTACTAAATGTTAAATTAAAAATAATATAAATATTTTAAAAAATTAAAATAATATGGATGAACCTAAAATAAGCTTAGATTAACCATTTACAATTATAGATGGATTTGAGCAAAATTTTAAGATAATATTTCGAGTTGAGCCAAGCTTAGGTATTAATATCTTATTTAGGCTCAGCCCATGAATACTTCTATTCTACCCAATTTTTGTAACAATTTTAGAACCCCTTTTTATTTATTTCACAAGTTTGAAAAAGCTTTGGCCTCTCTATATGGTTGGACCTTTCTACTCGATTTTGATGTGTTGTTAAGATATTATTATGTGATATTATTTTTTAGGAGTATCTAAATATATTGTATATATTTAAGAATATATTATATATCTTTCTTATTTCTACGTGACTCTTGCTATATAAATATTAATATTAGGTATACTTTTGAAGTCTATAAATAATATTGAAAGAGATGATCCTATTACAGTCATATGTTTTTAGGCGGAATATATTTTATTTAGGTGGATCCAACACCCATCAATAATAATAATAATAACATTTTGCATAATTATCCAAACAAAATAAAAATATTTTTTGTTCAAAAAAATCAATTTATTTTTTGTAAATCATTTCACGAAAGTTGTTTTTAGTAAAATAAACACATCCTAATTAAAAAATGTGAATATCGAGTAATTTATAAAATAATTATATTTTATTTGAGGGTAAACTATAAAATAGCCACTTATTTTTACTTCAGATTACATTTTAGTCATCTATGTTTTAAATGTTACATTTTAGTCACTTACGTTGTTGTTTTTTTACAAAGTGATCATTGTACATTAAACTTTGTTACCTCCCTAATGGCAATCCTACATGGCAATTTAAATTGACATTTATAACCCATTTAGACTGCCACAGAGGACTACCGATAGGGAGGTAAAGGAGTTTAACGGTAGAGTGATCTCTTTGTAATAAAACGATAACGTAAGTGACTAAAATGTAACATTTAAAATATAAGTAACAAAAATATAATTTGAGGCAAACAAAAGTGACTATCTTTATAATTTATCCTTTATTAAATTCACAATCACTAATAAAAAAATTTTTGATTATATATATTTAAATTATGGATTTTTAAATTATAAAACGAGGAAATCAAAATTTTTATATATATTAATAAAAATATGTTTTTTTAATATAAAAGGATGACTTTTTTTAACACGCCGCCTTGTTGTCTGATAATAATAGTTACCTGCTGAAATCACCTCACACGTGTTTTTCCTAAATTTACGGTTATCAATGTTTTCATTTTTCTTGTGGGTTAAGTTTTAAATTAATCCTCCAAATTTAAAATATTCTTTAATTAAGTCCTTAAAGTATATGTATTGTATCGATCAGGCTCTTCTATAAAATTAGCTATTAGTTTGGGCATTAAATGTTAGCTCGGATTTTAGGCTAAGCCTATTTAAAGCACGTTGATCAAATTTTAAATACATTTCTACTTATCTCACGGATAGCTTAGATCTAGTGTATTAAAAAGAAGCCATCTTGTCGTTACTTGTATGAAGTTGTGGCTGAAGCTTTTGTTAGACACTTGTTTGGCACGAGTTTGAGTTGTGTTATCTCCATCTCCAACCTCTATTATTGTATATAAATAAAAAAATCGATTTTAAGTTTTAATAATACTTTTTTTTAACACTTCAAATCTAAGTCGTCTATATAATAGATATTTAAAATTTTATTCAATTGTTCTAGATATGGTCTACGTCACATATGAATTGGTATTTAACGCCTAAATTGACGTTAGGATTGATGGACGTGCATGATCGGTGCAATGGTGATATTTTAAAAACTTAACTAGGATGCTTCAAAGTTTAAAATCTTTAGTTGAATTAACCCTCTATCTTTTAATTTTAACATTACCTACAAACCATAACTAAATTTCGAGAACGATTCTCAATTTTTTTAGTTAAAAGTGATATTTAAACTTCTAATTTCATCAATTAATCGTAGATATTTGATTTGTTTTCTGCGGATTCAAGATTAAATTTACTATCAATTATGGATGTGGATAGATACACCAAATATCAATTACCTTAATCCACATTGTTTATTTAAATAATAAATGTGGATTTAAATATTCGAAGCCACTTGTTACAAAATACTTACAATTTATATATATAAGAATTTTAGAGAGTTCAAATTTGGATTTTTGCATATTTTTTATGTTAAGAATGGTTGATTTTTTTCCGGATTTAAATACATAACAGATAATAATATTTAATTTAGATTCAAATTTAAGTAGTAATACTCGATTAATTTATAGATAATGAACGAATTCATATTTTTTAGGCAAATTTGCATTAAGATAAATTAAGAAATAGAGATATGCAACCCACTGCCATTCCTAATGATGTTCTTATCCAATGTCATACACTTTTGGAGGGAAATTGAACAAAATTGATGGTTCAGGATCACTCTTGACCAAAAAAAAAAAAGAAACTTTATTGACCAATCTGTAAATTTAGCTATAGTTAAGGGGCAATTTAATAATAAAATTTTTTTTGGGTAAACTACACTTAAGGTTACCAAACTATTAGTAAGTTTATGTTTTTTATTACTCAACTTCAAAAAGTTACAAAATAGTCATTGAACCATTCACAAATTTTTATTTAAGTGACTAGGTTGTTAAGTTTTTGTTTTTATTCTTAAAGTCTAACTGACGAGCTTCAAACGATGATTCGATGACCGATACAATGGACCAGTACCCATTGATAAGTAGATGAATATATCTTAAATTCAAATTGATCTAGTGATTAGTGTCGGAGATCGGAAAATAAAGTTGTTTGGATTTTATTGACAAATTTGTGAAGTTAAAATTGCTTCATGAAAAAAAAGGTAAAAATTTCTCCCCAGTCCCTCTCAATTATGATATTGAACAAGTTGGTCTCTCTCGAAAAAATTATAGCAATTTAATCCCTATCAATTTTGAATGCGAGCAACCAAGGACAATTAATCACAACATTAATATTTTTCGTCAATTTTACATGTGTTTGACTGTTATAATAACAATTAGCTGTTATAGTTTACAAATTCTATCATTTAGGTCATGATTTAACAATTTTATCCCACAATATATTTGTAAATGTTTAAAGGTCGAGACGAAATTTGTTGAACTTTTTTAGAATCAAGACCAATTTAATAAAATATGTAAGCTTCGAGGGCTAAGTTTATTATTATATTAATCAAAATTATGCACAATTGACAAAAGACATTAATACCGTAATTAATTGTTCACTTTCAAAATTGACGAGATGAAACTGTTCCAATTTTTTTAGATGGACTAATTTGCTTAATGTCAAAATTAGAAGGGATTGGAGATGTATTTTTACTGAAAAACTAAACTATAAAAGAGAAAGGGATGGAGAGTTTTTGATTGGTGCAGGCGGTACAAGTAGAAAAGGCCATATAGCAACGATTTTAATAATTAATGATTTGAATAAAAACTTACAAATAGTTTAGTGACTATTTTGTAACTTTTTTAAATTGAATGATTGGAACATAAATTTACTAATAAGTTAGTGATCTCAGTTGTAGTTTACCATTATTATTTTTTTTTACTTTGTCATTTCCGGGGCCCCAAAAGAAAAACCCTCTCCTACCAAATCCAACGGTGGAGATTTCATCCTCAGATCCCATCTTAGGGTTTACTACAGAAACAAACCTCCGAACATATATTTACTCATTTATATGTTCAGTTCTCTCGCCTTATCAGCTCTTCAAAAATCTCTCTTTTTCTTCTTCATTTTTCAACATCACCTTCTCAAGCGCCGCCGCCGCCTACTCTTCCGCCGGCGGGAAATATCCATTCCCTTTTCTTTCCCTTCCCTCTCCTCCCTTTTATTAAAAAAAGAAGAAAAAAAAGTCACCAAAACAAAACAAAGTTTGGTTCTTTAGGAAAGGTTTTTTTCAAAAGCACTTGAGATTTTACCATATCATTTATTATCACAATTATTTTACTCGTTAGGGTTTGTTTGATTAATAACAAGAGGAGAGGGAAGAAAGAAGAAAAAAACCCAAAAAAAAGAAAGAGAAGGAAAGAGAAAAAAGAGTTTTTTTGGTTGGGTTTTTAGCTGTTGTTTTAGGGTTTACAAAGATGGCGCATGTTCAAGTTCAGGGACAAAGTGGGGGCGTTAACAATGGATCTGGTGGAGCCAATAACCAGTTTGTAACCTCGCTATATGTTGGGGATCTGGATCCAAGTGTGACCGAGACTCAGCTTTATGAGTACTTTAACCATATTGGTCAGCTGCTTACGGTTCGGTTATGCACCGATTTGTCGACCCGGAGGTCCCTTGGTTACGGTTATGTCAACTATGGCAATCCCCAAGATGGTGAGTATTAAGTTTTTTTCTCAGCTTAAAGTTCCTTTTTTTTTTAGATTTGATGATTCGCTAATAATGGATGGTTGCTTTAGTTAGCATTTTAAACAGTGTTCATATATATATGTTTAGTCGATTTGCATCTAGTTTTAATGAATAATAGATTGAAAGAGATCAAGTGATTAGTTTTGCTTCAGTTATTGTGAAGCTGATATAGGCAGGAAACTAAGATGTAAGTTTCAGTTGTGTTTGTTGAAGTTTATGCTCAATGTGCGGTTTTTCTGATGATTTTCATGTTCAGATGAGGATTCTGCTATGTTATTGATTATATACATATAACAAAATACCATTTTGTCTCGGTTTGGATTGTATGTATTGAGCAGCTGAAAATTTGCCTCTGGAGGTTTGGACCGCTTGGTTGATGTCATGTGAGCCATATTTATCAGCCAAATGTTAACTATGTCTATTTAATGTCGAGGGTATGACTATTTAACCTTAAGCTCGAGATAAAATAGGAAATGCTATTAATGTGCTTGTTAAACAGATAGTAAAGGAGAATGTTTGTAATGATTAAAAAAGAATGCTGGATAACGGCCTTACAGAAATCATGTTGTCCATAACATATTTTTTGCTGTTAAATGCTTTTTTTGTTACCTTATCAGGTTTCCTTGAAAATATTATTAACTAAGTTGGTTTCTATCAGCAAGATCAAGATCAACGTGAGCGTTAGCTTTTCATTATCTTAATCACTGAATCCTCAACTCTGTTTACTTACAGCTGCAAGGGCATTGGAACTTCTGAATTTCACTCCTCTGAATGGAAAGCCTATCCGTATTATGTATTCCAACCGCGACCCCAGTCTTCGTAAAAGTGGTGCAGGGAATATATTCATCAAGGTAATAGAAGTTGTCAGTCATGTGGATTCTTTTGCTGCTTTGTTTTAAAAAAATCTGTTCTTAATGTATGTCTTATGGTTTGTGTTGTGTTTGTTCTCCATGAATATGGCAGAATTTAGACAAGGGAATCGACCAAAAAGCTTTGCATGATACGTTTTCTGCATTTGGAAACATTCTCTCTTGCAAGCTAGCCACAGATTCTTCCGGCCAGTCAAAAGGTTACGGGTTTGTACAATTTGACAATGAAGAATCTGCCCAAAAAGCAATTGAGAAGTTGAATGGTATGCTATTGAATGATAAGCAAGTCTATGTGGGCCCTTTTGTTCGCAAGCAAGAAAGAGATACTTCTACTAGCAAGACAAAATTTAACAATGTCTATGTAAAGAATCTCTCGGAATCAACTACCGATGAAGACTTGAATAAAACTTTTGGTGAATTTGGTCTGATCACTAGTGCTGTGGTAATGAGGGATGTAGATGGGAAATCCAAGGGCTTTGGGTTTATCAACTTCGAGAATGCAGATGATGCTGCTAGAGCCGTTGAGTCCCTCAATGGAAAGAAATTTGATGGTAAGGAGTGGTTTGTCGGGAAAGCTCAAAAAAAATCTGAAAGGGAGGCTGAACTGAAACATCGATTTGAGCAGACAATGAAAGAGGCAGCGGATAAATTTCAAGGAGCGAACTTGTATGTCAAGAATTTGGATGATAGCATAAGTGACGAAAAGCTTAAAGAGCTATTCTCTCAATATGGTACCATAACATCATGCAAGGTGCGTTACCTTATTTTCTAGAATAGCTAAGTTCAACGAATTTTGGTACTTAGTTGGCTGATCCTGTCATTAAATGTTACAGGTTATGCGGGACCCTAGTGGAATAAGTAAAGGATCAGGGTTTGTTGCGTTTTCAACCCCAGAAGAAGCTTCTAGAGCTGTAAGTTGTTAAAGGTATACGTATTCCCATGACTGTATCATGTATCATAATCTTTCTCTTGGTATAACAGCTTGCAGAGATGAATGGCAAAATGGTTGTCAACAAACCTCTCTATGTTGCACAGGCTCAAAGGAAGGAAGACAGGAGGGCCAGGTTGCAGGTGTGTTCTCTTGATATTTTCCGTGTCTTGACCAAATTTTAGCGGCACAGAAGGATGGTTTTGTTTCTTTAATATGCTAAAGTATGTGCTGCACTTTTAACAGGCTCAGTTTTCTCAAATGCGACCACTTACAATGGCACCTTCTGTTGCACCACGAATGCCAATGTACCCCCCTGGTGGTCCAGGTCTTGGACAGCAAATATTCTATGGTCAAGCACCTCCGATTTTCCCCCCTCAGGTACCTATTTATATAAGTATTTTATATCTTGGCATTGCTATGGACTATATTTTAGAAATTCATGGTTTTATTTATGGCTTTTTCTACTGTTAGCCTGGATTTGGATATCAGCAGCAGCTTGTTCCAGGTATGAGGCCTGGCAGTGCTCCAATGCCAAATTTTTTCGTACCAATGGTTCAGCAAGGCCAACAGGGTCAGCGTCCCGGTGGGAGAAGGGCTGGAGCTGTTCAGCAAAACCAGCAACCAGTTCCATTAATGCAGCAGCAGGTTTGTTTATGACTTCTCAGATTTTGTAAATCTCTAATACATAAGTTCATATCTTTAAAAAACTCCCATCTGATTACTTCACTAAAATGTCAGATGGTACCCCGAGGGCGGGTCTATCGCTATCCAGTGGGGCGTGGTCTACCTGAAGTTTCAATGCCTAATGTTCCAGGAGGCATGCTTTCTGTTCCATATGATATGGGCAGCATGCCAATGCGTGATGCACCACTTTCTCAACCAATTCCAATTGGAGCTTTGGCCTCAGCACTTGCAAATGCTACTCCAGAACAGCAAAGAACGGTACGTTGCATAATACTAGTCCCTTTCAGTCATTTGATAAAAGGGTTAACTTACAAACACCACAATGATATTACTTAGAAGTATCCTAGTTAAATGAAATGTTCACATATGGTTGAATTTTAGATGCTGGGGGAGAATCTCTATCCACTCGTTGAGCAGCTGGAACCCGATGCAGCAGCCAAAGTAACAGGGATGCTTCTGGAGATGGACCAGACGGAGGTTTTACACTTGCTCGAGTCACCAGAAGCTCTAAAAGCCAAAGTTGCAGAAGCAATGGAGGTTCTGAGGACTGTAGCACAGCAACAGCAGCAAGCTGGTGGAGCTGCTGATCAGCTGGCTTCATTGTCTTTAAATGACAACCTTGTTTCATGAGTTGGTAGTAGTGTTGGCCTTTAATGTGCTGAAAATGAGTTTGATTGGTTAGAAGGATGATAGCTGGGTTCTTTTTTATTGATTCAGTACTGTTTTGGAACTTGAAAAATACTGTCACTGTTATGGGGTTATAGTTGTGACTGAACTTGGTTTTTCACTGTTCATTTTTATCTTTTTTGGATTTGGAATTTTTATTGTGTGCCTTTTGGGTGAAAATTTTTGCAGATTCATTGGCTTTTTTGAGATTATGATTAATTTTGTTTTTTTTTGTTTTATTTTTATATTGCTTTTCAAGTTTTATGAGCTGATTCTGATTTTAGTTCTACTTTGTTGAAAAGTTTTGGGGTTTTAATTTCATGTTCTTAGCACTGTTTCAAAAAAAAGTTGAAATATCCATTTTAAACTATGTTAAAAAGTAAAATTAATTTAAATGATTTAAATTATAATAAATGAAATGTTAAAATTACATATCTTAATTTTTGCAAACTCAAATATATTTTAATTTATATATCATAATTTTAGAATTTCTTTTTAGGTTAGATTTAACTTGGGGTTTCACCTAAATTAAACAGATTAATTGCAAAAATGAGGTATTAAGAGAATAGGATGTTTTTGACGTCAATGTGTCAAGGGCACCAGTTATAAAAAATAATTATTTAATAATAAATTAAATAAAAGTATGTTAATGCCAAAAGGGGTGGAGCGAAAATGCGAGGCACCTTTTAGTTTCTTTCTTTTATAATTTGGGGTGAAGTCAAAATAAAAAATTAATTTTTAATTTTCATAAAATAGAAGAATAAAATTTAATATTATACGTTAATCACTCCAAATAAAAAAATAAATAAAAGTCGGAAGGAGAAAACGTTGTGCACTTGACATTTTCATAAATAATCTATAATATGCTTCATTTTTGTAATATCAAATAAAAACCCATTAATTTGTGATTACCATCAATATTTATTTTGTTAAAATAATCATATGTATATTTTCTTTATTAAAATTTATCATCAATACATCCACATACTCATATCAACTTGATATATTAACAATATCAATTAAGTTTACAGAAATTATAATTTTTTTGAATATTTTTATTATTGAAAAAAGTACTAATGAACTCTTTTATGAAATAATTGAATCTAATAAATAAACAAAAGCTTGAGCATTGGAGAAACGATATATTAATAAAATTTGCAATTGAGTTGTACATAAATAAAAATAAATAGCAATTTGTTTGATTTCTAAATTGCTGAAAATTTGAAGAGGAACCCTAATAGCCATGTTTACTATGCACAAATCTAAGAAGCCAATTATACTGTTTTTAACACCATTCTTGGCCAAATACTACCCAACATTGTGAAATATCAGCTTGTCAAATTATATTTGAACAATGCATTCATACAAGCTTTCCAAAAAAAAAAAAAAAAAAAAAGAGAAAAAAAAACCCCTTACTAATGTGTTTCATTAGCATCATTTTTAATTAACATGCCTCAATCTCAACCCAACATCAGCATCACGGTCGAGCGGCCGGATTATTCCGGTGCCCCTCATATTAGAAACCGGTGGTGCTTCAGAGGAAGTCCCTGCTTCACTTTTCTTCTCTTGCATGTCTTCACCGAAGTTATGAAGTCGCCGACCAATAAGGTATCTGTCGTCCCTAATGGAGTTGTGGAGGTTGGTGAACCAGACATGGAATCTCTTTGCACAAAAACACAAGAAGCTGAAGCCAAGGCATCCTAGCCATGCAAATCGGTAGACTGCTGAGTTAACCACTAATGGGTAGCCGAGTACAGGAAACACCCCTCGGGCTAATACGTACGGTAAACACAATGCTGTTAGCAGCTTCATTATGATGGGAAACACGATCTCCCGCAATACCCAGAGGCCCTGAAGCCTAGAGAAACCATCTTCTCTCACCCTTTCGAACTTTATTCGCCAGCTTTCATCTACCAATGGCATCATATGATCCAGCATAACCTGTGGATATAAGATATCAACTTTTGACTGTGATGGAATAATATCCTCATATGTCTATCACGAAAACCTAAGACATGTCGGAACAATTTCTTTTTTCTGTCGTACATAATAAATTTTAGTATAACACTTACCAGTCTAGTCCATATCTTCAGAAAAATGAGACCTAATGCCCAATCCTGATAAAGAAGGAAAACTGGACTCTCATCCACAGGCACCCGCATTGGCACAATCACCAAAAGCTCAAAAAGCAGACCAATAAGAACAGGTATGACGAAAATCTGGACATTATAGTGCCAATAAAGATTTCTTAGTTAGGATATTGGGAAAAACAAAACAAGTACAAAACCAGATTATGCCAGATCACATACCCATATTGATAAGAGCATTGAGCTCTTGATGACAATGGCACTCCACTTCCAGATTTGGCTCAGCAGAACTGCAGCCCTCTTTGTTCTTATGTGCTCAATGGTGTATCTAGACCCAGCCATGGCTGTCCAAATGAAATAGCTTCCAATAACAAAAGCATAAAGGTCTACAATGAAGAAAAAACCAATTAGCGCCAAATTATAAAGGAGACATTATAAGGGGGAAAAAGTGAAACTACATTACCATTGCACTTAATGCCATGAGTTATTGGGAGAAGAGGAATTGCATTGAATAGCAAGCGTCCAAGTGATATCGGTACTACTATTAAGGCAGAGTTAAATATAAGCAGAGTCATCCAAGCGATGACCAGCAACAGCACAATGCGAAGAACAAAGCTGTACCTGCTAAAGAGTGCATCAATAAAATTTACAAAGCTAATTAGAAACAAAGACAAAAAGGAACAAAGCAGAAATTATGACATCAATAAGTGTGTGTATAAATAACTGGCGAATTGATATAGCTGCCGACTTTGCACATTGACAAGCATAGAATATTGAGTCCTTAATTGCAGGATTTAGAAATTAACAACTAACTACTTGAGAAAATTTATTTGGATGCATCGGATATAAGAGAATAACTTGAATACTCATCCCAGAAAATGGTAAAGTTTCATATCATTCTAATACATCAAATAAATCTAAAGCCTACACACTATCCGACGTCAATAATAACATTCCTGTAATGCATATTCAGTGTTTTTTTTTAAATGTTTAGAGTTTAAGTAAAGCCTACACATTCTAGTCATGAATGTACAATCTTAAAGCAGAGGTGCATGCAAATATACCATCAAACAAAATGAAGACAGACTAAATACTGAGTGCAATTAAAGCAGACACATCAAATAATATTGTCAATCAAAAGCACCATATAACTTACTCTGAATCGGTTTGTTCATCCTCATCAAACTCCTCCGCAACATTGGAGCTCCCTGATGCCATGAGGCCTCTATTTGGATCATCATCATCAGCAAATGCAACCATGGGCTGTTCCTGTCCACCTAGTTGCACAACCTGCAGTCTATCCTGTTGTCCTGGTTCCATATTAACATTGTCTTGGCCACCATTCTCCTCGGGTCTGGGAAGTAAGAAGTCTGTTAAGCCTAATGCCCAGCCAACTGCAGTGAACCAATAGCGCAAAAGAGACTTGATTGTTGCCCTCAACTTAAAATGCTCAACAGCAAAAGGAATGCATATTTGAAAGAGAAGCATGTCAGCTGGAATCTCGGTAAATGGATCAGATACCCTGCAACAAACAAGTCATTTAAATGGAAGCTAACAAGAAGTATACATGAGTGCAGAAATGAGAAAAGGTATGATCAAATCTTACGATATATCAAGTGGGAAAATAGAGGGCACCATCCTCATAGCAAGCTTGACAGGCAAAAATACCAGCATCACAATCAAACTCCCATAAACAGCAACAGATAACAAGACCCTCCGAGCATGCTTGTGTACAGGATCATCGATTAAATCACGGAAAGGATTGTAGTTTGGATCGGCTGGATCTCGCAGGAAGTACAGAACTCCATTTCGTAAGACCTGCCCTTAACAAAAATGATATTATAAGACTCATGCTACAATATGGTAACAGTTTACAAATAAAATAAATCATATTATGGAAAAGAGGATTACCCCTCGAAGAAGGCTGACAAAGATGCTTATTTGTAGCATGTACACAATTCCTACAACCCAATGTATCAAGGAGCTTGCTAAAGGTGAAACTGAGAAGAACTGAACTCTTTGAGACATTGATTTCCCAAACATTCTTATAGTACATACATCTAGCCACCATCCACACATCAAAGGGAACACCCCAAGCTCAATTACAAGCAGGAAAGCAACTTTAATCATTGTCATCAGATGCCTCATTGCTGCCAAGAACTGCCTGAAGAGGGATGGTATTGTCTCGGCTATTGAAGCAATTCCATAGAATCTCCCCATTGACAAAGGCTCGCCCCTACTGTACCTAATCAAAGTGACAATACCCAGGTAGAAGAAGACTAAAGAGAATATAAACATGTAGCCAATGGCAAGAGTTGTAACATCTGAGAGTCTTGATGCTCCAATGGTTACTCCTTTCAAAAGATCTGCTGAAAATGGTGCACTTGTGTTGCTTGAAACTTCAGCGATTGCGGTAGAGTTTGCTTTCAACATTTCTGCAACCTGGCCAGGCATGCCATTTTCTTGGCCTTCAGATGTCAAATTCGTAACAGCAGTTAATGCATTCTTCAACGTGATGCTTGCTAAGGAAAGGGCAGTGTCTGTCAGTGGCATGACTACTGACAGCACCGGACCACTTGCAGAAGAGAAAAGCCAAGATACATAATAGAGAATGATCCGGCCTATAGAGAAAGGCACAAAAATTACAACACCAAGGAATATCATATTGCTTGCTAGAACCTGCAGGAATGGATCATCAAGTCATCAAAGAATATCGTGCTAACCAGGGAAAAAGGCTAAAAATTAAACATTGCATTAGCATCATGGAGATTGAGAGTTCCCAGCTGACATCATGCAATTCAAATTAGTACCATATAAAGGAACACAATTATAAGATTATATTTAGAGCCAGAGTAATGCATAAACTATAAAATCATAGAAAGCCATCTATTGTCGGTATTTTGGAAGTGGGTACATTTAAAGGAATGGTAATAGACACATGAATTGCACTCTTAGAAACAGCAGAATATTCAGGATGAAGTTTCCTCCATTAAGAATATAATAAAGCAAACAATCATCAGGCATCCAACCAAGAAAACGGCGGAAAATTGGTCATTTTGACCACTCAATGAAGTCCTAAGCTATAAGTCTTATCAAATTTCAATTTACACTAAACCTATGCCACTTGACACAATATCACACAAAACATCCTTTGTTTAGAGCGATGATAAGTGATAAGCTAGTCTTAGTGCCTAAAGGTTCCCAAGAAAAATCCAAAAGAAGAAGTCAAGTCAAGCATTAATAAGAAAATGTCAATTAGAACTTAAGCATAGATAGTATAATTGAAAGAACCAGAGAGACTTACAGTAAATGCATTCTCAATCAAATGGAAAACAGGACCCTGCATGCCGACAAGCTCATCAAAAGGTACATCCTCAGCACCATCAGCATCATCCAGACCATCAAACATCTGTTCAACATGAGCTTCAAGACGAGCTGCCTGCATTTCCCAACGTGCAGCCACATTTTCAGCATTCCTTCTAATCATTTGACCGGCTCCACCAATAGCTTGTGCTCCACCAGCATCTTCACCATTTCCATCACCAGCTAAATTCCTATTAGCTTGTCCTGGGGTCGTCTAGCAGCACGAGCACCATTCCTATCCACTTCCTCTTCTCTCTCAACATCTCCTCCAAGCTCTTGCAAATGCCGAAAATAATCCCTCAAAGAAGTGGCTCCAAGAAAAATAAACACAATGCTAGCAGAAAGTAGGAACCCATGCAAGCAATCAGTAAGAACGACCGTGGTTGAAATATGGCTCAAGAATAATCTCTGAGCTTCACCAAAACTCCTGACGAAAGCCAACCGCCATATCCAAAAGGTAATGAAAGGTATAATGAGGAGCCAAACAGAAAGTACAAAACTAAGGCGCAAAAAGAACTGTAGAACATGACAAGCTTTCATAGCCATCCCAACAACAAACTCCTGAAAAGGAAGCCTTGCTGGAGCATTCTCGGCATACACGGGAGAGAAAGAAAATGCATGCTTGCAAACCTGCAAAGAAAGTCAAGCAAAGTATTAATTGAAAGATAACCAGCAAAAAGAAATTGAAAGAAAAGCCCAAAATTGCCTTAATTTCTTAATCATCTTTGTTAATCATCAAATAATCATACCAAAATCAAACAACAAATCATGAAATTTAATAAAAATTAACCTAAAACCCTAACTGAAATTAGCCTAATCAACGAAAACAGCTTTCATACAAAAAGCGATTACAAAAAAGAACCTAACCTCGCATTGGCGAGCATTGCTGTGATTCAACCATTGAAGAAGGCAATCCTGATGGACATATTTAATACTGCCGCTACACGCGCAAGGGTATCGAAGCGGATTCTCTGCATCGCCTGGGTTCCGGCAGATCCTGCAAACGTCTTCCTCTTCTTCCTCCTCCTCCATATCCGCACCATACTTCGCCTCCGCCGCCGCCGCCCCGAACGACATCGATGATGAGGTCGCTTTTTCTTCCATCTCTGACGATGTGGACGACGTTGATGGCAACGGATGTATGTTGTCTGCGATAACGGCATCGGTCGAAGAAGGAGGAAGAGGCGGAGCCGCGGAAGCGATCTCCATCGGGTTGAGTTTGCGAACGACGGAACGAGTCGGTTGAGTCTTTGTGGGATATTTGCAAATATTTTTTTACGATTTTTTTTTAATTTTTAATTTTTCCTTTTTTCCGCTTATGAGGGACAAATGGATTGAGACTGAGTTTGAAATGAGTTATATTATATTGCGGGATATGTCGGCAACTCGGATTGGTTAGCTTTTTAAAAAATAAAGATAAAATTTAATGATAGATTAAAATAATAGATAATTAATTTATATTATATTTTTAAACAAATTTCGAGCTTTAGTTCAATTGACACTAAACTTCTATATTTTAACACGATAAAAATAGAATTTCTCTAAAATAATGTAATTATTTTTTAAATTTAATTTTGAATAAATAAATATATTATTAAATTAATTTCACCTATTAACGACCTTCAATTCATTTACGAAATCTTTCTTTTCTAAATGAATAAATATTTTAAATTTAATTTTGAACCGATACATAATTCTTTTCTACGAACATTACTATTTCAACTAAAATCGCATTTAGATTTTATATCAATGTTTTATAAGCATAACGACTTATTTAGTACTCTAATTTTGTAAAAAAATTAATTTAATTTTTTAACTCTTGAACTTGCGTTGTTTGTCAAATCACTTTAAAATGAAAATAAAAATTAAAACTTGTTAGTTAACGTAGCATCCACTTGACAACTCACATGTATGTTGTATAAACAATTAATTTTTTAATTAAAAATATTCTTTATAATTTTTAATAGTTTTTAAAAAAAATTAAAAAGCTAATTAATTTATTATATGACATGCAATTTTAATTTTTTTCATACATTTTGAGGTGATTTGACAAATAAGCAAATCCAAGAGTTAAAAGAAACGAAAAATTAAATGAAATGTTAAAATATTTTTTATGTAAAGTTGAAGAGTCAAATAAATTATTATGCATTTTCTATAAATTTATTATATAAAAATATAATTGATGTATTATAATTTAATATTTAAATAAAATTTAATATTACGAGTTAATTAAAATCACATAATTGGTGACATATGCTCATAGTTGATGCTAGGATAAATAAATTGGAAATATTAATAACAAAATTACAATAGAATAAGATGAATTCATGAATCAAAATAATTATTTGATTTATAATATATTATTTGATTCAGTTTTAAAGTTCTTTTATTATTATTAATCCAATGAATTTATTTAAATAATTTACATAAAAAAATATTTAAAAACTTAATAATTTTTAGGGGACGGATTCAGTCAAATTAAAATGGTTTTACACCATTTTAAATTTTTTATACGATTTATATTTTAAAAATTCGATTGTTAAATTTATCAAATTCGAATCTTGGAGACGACATTATTAGGAGGACAACCACGAACCCCAAGTATGGACTATAAACGAACATGTAGAATAC
This sequence comes from Gossypium hirsutum, assembly GCF_007990345.1. Taxonomy (NCBI): domain Eukaryota; kingdom Viridiplantae; phylum Streptophyta; class Magnoliopsida; order Malvales; family Malvaceae; genus Gossypium; species Gossypium hirsutum. Next base: position 111,085,528 of record NC_053426.1, read on the forward strand.
AAAAAAACAATCAATCTAAAATATTATCTATAATAATATATATTTAACGTTTGATTTGTTTTTACCTAAAAAGAATAATTAGAAAATTTTATTTTATGCCAAACTTAACACGCATAACCCATATAAATAGAGTATGAAATACGATGGTTGGATTGTTTAAATATTAATTATGTAGAAAGTTGGGGGAATAACGTAAAACAACTTTAGTTTTATATTGATGTAAATGGATTCGGCCCATTTTTCTACTATAAAGTAAATTTTAAATTGATGTAATTTGGATAAATATTTTAAAACTATATTTTCTTTAATTACTAATTCTTAAATCAAGAAGTTTATTATTTTACTTAATTTTTCGAGATTTTATTACTGTTAATTTTTTTTATTAATTTATTGCATATGAATTACTAAATCGCAAATTTCCTAAGTAGTAAATTACCGTAAAGGTTTAGCAAGGTTAATAAATTAGATTAATTTCTTAACTTTTGTAAATTACAATGATTAATTGCCAATGGTGTTTCGATTTGTTGTAATATTAAGGTCTTAAAATTTTGATGGTCGAAATTCGAGTCTCACCATATACTAATGTTATGTGTGGGTTTTCTTTTAGATTATTTTATATTTAAGTACGATGTGTGAATTTTATCCGGATTTATTTATTTTATTTTATGTTTAAATATATCCTGATTTTCTATTAAATTTATTCTACTTCTAATGATAAAATTTATATAGTTGTACTTGTAAATTCCTTGAAAAAAATATAGTGTTTATTTTTATTTTATAAAATAAAAGAATAAATTTCATAATTAAACCATAAATATAAAAGTTAAAATCCGTAGTAAAAGACAGGACAAAACAATACACTCAATAAAGTGAAATATTGAAAAAAAAATAGTGATATAATAAATTAAAATATCTTTACCCAACATTATCATTATTTTCCCAACTTTCACCTTGACGCGCGTGGCGCCGCCCACCTTAAAGTAAACTAAAATTTAATGCAATAAAATATGGGTCTGGCTTGCCCCTTATTCAAGCCCGAGTCTAACTAGACTCATTTTTAAATTTATAATATTTTATATTATATTAATTTAGAACACATTAAAAAATAAATATATATTAAATATAATACGATTCTAATATAAATATTAAAATAATGTTAAAAAATTATATAAAAATAATAAATAAAAAATTATAATATAATATAAATATTTAAAAAAATTAAAAATAATATGAACGAGCCTAAAATAGATTTAGATTAATCTTTTATAAATATCAATAGTTTTAAATAAAATTTTAGGTCAATACTTTGAGCCAGCTTAAACAAACATAAAGTATGTTAATATTATATTTAGGCTCGATCCAAACACGACCGATGAACACCTCTACTTCCGTACAAACCTTTTTCCTTTTTTTTTTATAATTTCTTAATTTTTCTTAATTTTTCTTAATTAACATCAAGTCTAAGTTAAGGCGAGAAAAATCCGTCTTACCTTGTCCTGTTGTCATTTTTAACTCTAAATACAACCAAATTTTATTTTTGATATAAAATTCCATATTCAATAATCATATTCAACTCTGATTAAATCCAAAATCTAAATTTGTAACCTTAAACCAAAACAAAGCTCTTTCGACCCTGTTTACCTTGTAGACAAAACCCGTACCCGAAATCCAACCTCTAACAGCGCGTGACACCACCTTTCTTTTATCTCCTCCCTGAAAAATAAAATCTCCAAGTATCCCACTGCATGAAAACGACTCCATTTTTAATGGCACTTTCTACTTTAATTGGAAGCCCCCCATAGATCCTCCATTGATCTTTTGATGATGATCATCATCATACTAACATTTTTCTACCCCACCTTTAAAATAAATTTCCTCCCTTTATCACCGCTCAGCTCTTTATTACTCTCTTTCACCATTTTTCATGGCTTTTTTTCCTAAACATTTCTTTAGATTTTAACTTTGTTTGGTTGTTTGTCGGTGGACAGTAGCATCCAATGTTATTAAGAATAAAAATAAAAACCTACCCTTTTAATTAAAACCCAACAAAAATCCAACTAATCATCCTTCTGGTTTCTGGGTTTATGTGGTTTGTAATTTAAGCCACAATCATTTCATCTTCCATCACTTCAAATGCCAGTTTCTTCTTAACAATTCTCTCTGTAATGTTGGTTCAAAGCTTTAGCTGTTGTTGAAAAAACTTGATTCTCTGCATAAAAACAAAGGTGAGAGAGAGCCATTGAACTGTTCTTCTACCTATTGTTCGTGTTTACCCATGATAATGATGTTGATTTTGACTGTATCTTGAAAATAAACTATTGTCACTTTCATATATAAGTGAGACTGTGTGTGTCCATGGAAAAAGCTAGCATCACCATTGTTTAATTACTTAACTTTCCTTCTTTAGATGCATTAGTTAGCAAGTTGATTTGTTCAAAAATGGTAACTATGTATGGCATGTAGTATTTGGAAGGTATACTTTAAATGTTTTAATCCCTAAATACATGCATTTGTTAGAGATGCTTACAATGCCTTTTTAATGCTGTTTATAGTGATTGATTTTGCTTTTACATCTACTCGTGTTTGTGAAAAGTACCGTGTGAAGTGTATATATGGGAAATGCTTAGTGTTTGTTTTGTCCATTGTTTTATAGATTGGTTAAGATGCCAACTTATTTGATGGCCCTATAATTAAGCTGTTCTTTTGTTCAGAAACTGAAACTAGAATCATGGATCACAAATCATGGCTTTGGAGGAAAAAAACTTCGGAAAAGACTATTGTTGCTACGGATAAGGTTGATGTTTCTGTGAAACGAATTAATGAAGAGGTAAACCAAAAAGCTTTAACTATCTTGTTTCTTGATTCTTGTTTTGAGATTTTTATCTTTATGATCCATGAAAATGACCCGAGGATTGACATTTTTGCTTGCTAGGAACGAATGGAGGGGGGACGAGATAGAATAGTAAAGAATCTAAATGAGAAGCTTGCTTCGGTTCTCCTTGAAAATAATGCTAAGGAAGATTTGATGACAAAAAATGTGAAAATGGCACCAGTACTGAATGCAGGTATCATTTGAAGATCAGCTTATTTTGTTTGAAATGTGCACTTTCCCTTGGCTTTGTAGAATCTAATAAGTAGAAGTTTTTGTTTAGGTCGGGACATGGCTGAAGCAGATGCATTCGCTCTGAAGAAAGAGCTACATGAAGCTTTGAGGCAAGGGAAATTGGCAAATGAAAAGTTGACTCAGTCGGAGGTTGCATTGAAGGAATGTATGCAACAGCTAAATTTTGTTCGAGACGAGCAAGAGCAAAGGATCCGTGATGCTGTTGCAAAGACATTAAGCGAGTTCGAGAAAGAACAGAAAGCATTACAAGACAAGTTGACAGACACAAACAGAAGGCTTGAAGAGTTGACTATCGAGAATACTCGGCTAGCTAAAGCCTTGCTAGTCAAAGAAAAAATGATCGAAGATCAGGAGAAGCAGAAATCTCAATCAGAAGCAGAATTCAGTGCACTAATGGATAGATTAGATCTCACTGAGAAAGAGAATGCATTTCTCAAATACAAGTTTCATGTTCTCGAGAAGGAGCTTGAGATCAGAAACAAAGAGATGGAATATACCCGTCGATCAGAAGATTTAGCACATAAACAACATTTGCAGGATGTAAAGAACATTGCTAAGTTGGAAGCCGAATGCCAAAAGTTACGTTTACTTCTACAAAAGAGGCTGCCAGGTCTGGCTGCCGTGATGAAAATGAAGAATGAAGTCGAAATGCTGGGAAAGGACAAGTCAGAGACGAGAAGAAGAAAGCTGAACCCAACTAGAGATTTGATCGTCAGAGGCTCCACTGCTGACATATCTCCTGAAAATCCAATCAAGAGTATCAATCTCTTGTTGGAGCAATTACACAATGTGGAAGAAGAAAACAAGAATCTCAAAGAAATAATGACCAAGAAGAATGCTCAAATCCAATCATTGAGTTTAATATGTTCTCAAACATCATCCAGGCCAACAACAGAAATTGGGATTCAGCCTAAAGAGTTGTTTAAAGGACAAAAGTCCGTGGAGCTGGTAAGGAGTAGTACGATATCAAGTGAGCTATCCATAATATCAGGTTTTGATATTGGCAGCATTGATGGAACTAGCTCTTCTTGTTCATGGGCTAATGCATTGTTTCCAGAATCTGCACGCTTGGGCAAAAGACTTAAGAATCCAATGGATCACAAGGTCTTTACAGATCCAGAAATGAGATTAATGGACGATTTTGTAGAGATGGAAAAGTTAGCCTTATCGGATGGTAAGGAATTGGTGCCATTTGAGCAAGGTCATGGTACCTTCAGCAATACAAAGCAGATGCAGTCAAAAGATGTAGCAGGTGAAAGATCATTTGATTGGCTTCAGGTTGTTTTGCAAGCTATCTCCAAGCACAAATGTATTTCCAACCGAAGTTCAATTGAAATTCTCGAGGACATCAAAATTGCTTTGGGTTGTAGCAGTCTTTTAAATGCTCCTGATGTTGATAAAACTGCATGTTCAATGCATCCCATAGAAGCTGATGGTCCCCATATCAGCGGCTACATAGCCTGGAAATCCCCGAACGCTTCTCCTACTACAGGTTCACTAAGCGGAGCTTCTAGTGTTGAGACCTCAGCCGAAAAAACAAAAAAGCAACTGTTTCAGCCTGAACTGAACAAGTCAATCGGTAAAATCATTGAACTGATTGAAGGAATTGGACTAACATCTTCCGATTCTTCTGACAGTTGTCTAGAGAAAAATCAAACTCCTAAACAATCACCGGCTCATGCAGACTACTTTGTTCGTGTTTTTCAATGGAAAAGTTTGGAATTAAGCACCGTTCTACAACATTTTATTCGTGCATGTAACAATCTGTTGAATAAAAGGGCTGATCTTGAAACTTTTGCTGAAGAACTCTCATTTACTTTGGACTGGATTGTGAACTATTGCATTACTCCTAAGGAAGCTTCGAGTGTGAGGGATAAGATCAAAAGACATTTTGGTTGGAATGATTCACAAAGTGAAAAAGAAGTTGCTTATGCAAGCCATGGAGTGGAATCAGATGTGACCCACATTTCTAAAGAACAAACATCACTTGTAGACTCCTTTGCTTCTTTGCCTGAGCAGAGTCACAGTGTTATCCCCCCACTGGAGGAAGAAAACAAGAGATTAAAAGATGATCTGAAGGATATGAAAACGAGGCTCGAGTCAGAAACAGACAAGAGTGAGGCCCTGATGTTACAACTTCAAGAATCAAAGGAAAGCATTGGAAGCTTACAAGCAGAACTTAATATGTTGAAAGAATCAAAGGAGACGATAGAGGAACAGGTTGAAAATCAGAAATCAATTAATGAAGATCTCGATACAGAGCTCACTGTTGCCAAAGCTAAACTAAACGAAATCTTCCACAAGTTAGCATCTTTGGAAGTTGAGTTGGAGTACAAAAATAGCTGTTGTGAAGAGCTAGAAGCTACTTGTCTTGAGCTTCAACTCCAGTTAGAGAGGTAAAGTGTTGCTTCCTAGTTTTAATTCCTGTGATTTCTAAAGGAACTTGTCAATATAGTTTCTGATTTATGAAACATAAACTCACAGTGTGGCAAAGAAAGAAACACCGAAGTATGTCATGGATCAAGAAGGGAAGCAATCTCAAAATGTAAGTCATTCACTATTTATCCTATCATTCGCCTGCCTTGCTAAAACTTTATCCGGTCTTTGGTATTTTTCTGATATGTAACTTTTACAGTTGGTATAGGTAATAGGCCATGCCAATATTATATGGTGCATTGGCAGTAATATGAATGGCAAATGGCAAACTTTCTATTCAGAATAACTGCTTTGTTTTATATTAAACACTGATATTATATGTCTGCATTTTCGAACATACAGGGTTGGGAAATTACAGCAGCTTCAGTCAAGTTAGCAGAGTGTCAAGAAACAATTCTGAACCTAGGTAAGCAATTAAAAGTGTTGGCCTCACCGCAAGAAGCAGTACTATTCGACAAAGTTTTCTCCAATAGTAAAGCCGCTACCACGGCTATAAACAACAGAAGGGTGAACAAACGTCTCTCCTTGCGCGATCGAATGCTAGCCGACAATGGTAGTAAACCAGAAGATGCAGAAAATTCAACCCTTCTCCACTCCGATAATTGCAAGACTTCAGGTTTGTTGTTACATGCCTCGGGATCATGTCTTGGTTCCAAGAATGAAAGTGCCAATGCCGGAGTTATGGCTTTGGCTATCGTACCAAGCAAGAAGCAAGGAGTGGGTTTGCTAAGGAAGTTGCTGTTTAGAAGGAAGAAAGGTTACACTAAGAAATTTCGTTACCAACACTGAGGAGCGACCGGTAATACAGAGTGATGACATCGCAACTCCAGGTAATCCACCGTGTGTTCATAGTGTGGCAATTGGTTTTTTGTTTGCTGTTTCCTTTTCCGAGTTAATATCATATGGTGAGTGCTTGTAGTCCTTTCGCAGAAACTCATATAGGGGTGTATAGTAATCTGATATGGCTATGTATATTTCTGGATTGAAGGGCTTTCCAAAAAAAAAACCCAGATATTTGAGTCGGTAGCTTTAACAAGAGAAATATCATTTGTGAGATTTGATCATAATTTTTTTCCTTTGAGATGATATCACTGCAAATTTAAGAGTCTGATTGTATGTTATCTTACTCCAAAATTTGATAAATTAGTCCTTTTACATTAAATTAAAGAGTTTTAAAATTTTCATTTATTTGTACTGTTAAAAATTATAGTGGTTGATGTACAGTGATCACTTTTTAACAGTACAAAAGAATGAAATTTTTAATAAAAAGATCGTTTTGCTTTTTAATTTAATGTATAAAGATTATTTTATTTATTTTTTTAGTAGAGAGAATAAAATGCAATCCGATTATTAATATAAAAACTTGTATGATACTTTTACTGCTTACAAAACAAAAGAAACAGAGAAGGGTAAAAAAAAATTCACTAGAACTTTCATGTGGTATATTGTAATGTTCATAAATTTTCACTTGTATACGTATAACTTTTTTTTCCTATGCTTTGTTGGCCTCCATTGCTGCCACTTTCATTTCAAGTAATGCATCTTCAAAGCACTTAGCTAGAAACTCTGGGTCAGGGATGATATCTTTAGCTACAAGAATTTGCATTTCGGCTTTACCCGCATAACTCACCATGTGCATCGTTAGAGCCTGCTTTTAAACGTAATTTATCATACTTTTAAGAAAAACGAAGAGTCCAAGCAACAGTTGGTGTTGTACCTGTGGTAGGCTAGAAGTAGAGACCTTGATGCTAGAGATAGGGTTGCCTGAAAGTGTAATGTCCTCTAAAGGGCCAATCAAGTTTGAGATAGTGAAGGTTGTATTACAAAGGAGCCTGTAATTAATCAAAGAAGCATACTGCAACACCAATTCACATAATTAGTAGGCAAAAATGGGTAAAAGTATCATGGAGGTCCCTGTATATTAGTCTCTATTTAAAAATTGGATAAATTAGTCTATGTATATTAATTTAAAGAGCAAATTGATCCTTTTAAATATTTCATTTATTTGTACTATTACAAACTAGCAGGACTAATGGAATAACTGGACATTGATACTGAGTTGTCACGTGCACCTTAGTTTTTAACCATAGAAATGAATGAAGTTTTTAATAGAAGGATCGATTTGCTCATTAATTTAATGTATAATGACTAATTTACCTATTTTTTAAGTGGAAGGAGAAAATACAATCCGATTCTTAATATAACAGCCTCCATGATACTTTTCCGGAAAAAAAATCTCCAGATCAACTATCTTATAGATGTTTCAATATCGTTTTTGTTCTGTTTTTTGTTTTTTTTTTTTTACTATACCTTTATTCCTAACAGGGACACTATAAGATCCCCAATCCTGTAAGAAAAGTAAGCTTCCAGGGACTGTTTCTTCCTATCAACCATCACCTTTGCTCTCTTCAAATATTCCAAAGGATCATTACCACTTTTATGATAAAAGACAGGTAACAAAATTACCCCAAATCTGTTTCCCCATCTTGTTTCTGAATTATCTTTCATTAATTTAGATATTTCCTGACAAAGAGAAAAACCAGACATGATGGGCAAAATCTGAAACTGGCGTCTGTCAAACACAATGTGTGAAAACTAAAACTAACCTGCAACCCTGGTTTTGCTCTTAAATTAACCATAGCTACACCTGTCATACGAAGGCCTTCATGCAAGGCTATAACAAGAACAACCAATGAACTTAAAATCAGTTTCTAGATTGGCACCAAGTGTTTGGTTATAGTTTTATGAACAAATTTATTTACCATTTGGTGTTCGGTGATCTAAGTATCTTGATAGTCCACATGACACTATCCCAAACAGGACATCATTAATCGTCTGCAAAAACAACAAAAGACTTGACATTTTGTCGCCATTATGGATTAATTAAGCTCAAAAACAAAAAACCATTATGCTAAATCTCATTAAAAATTGTTTCTTTTAGTCCCATAATTTAGGGTCAAGTCAACCTCATGTTAAGGCCTTTGAACCAGAATTATATGGGATAGTTACATTTATTGGTAAATTCTGCTATTATTCTTTCTACTTTGTAAAAATTATGAATTTAGTTGTTGTATTTTATGAAATTATCAATGCTAAATTTTATATTTTTAAAATTTTGAAATTAGTATTTATCTAAATTGATAAATCTATTAGGTTAAATTCAATTACTAGTTATTTACTATATGTATACTTGATGAATCATTTTAATTCTTTATATATTTTGATTTTTAAAATTTTAATCTTTCCATAAATGATAGTTATTAATTTATTAATTGAATATTTAGTAAGTAATATGAGAAAATAACAAACAGAACTCAATTTTTAAAATTTGAAAAGTATAAGGACTAAAAATGATAGAAATTAAAATTCAGTAGTAATTGAGAAAAAAATGATAGAAATTAAAATTCAGTAGTAATTGAGAATTTAACCTTTTCGGGTTACTTACTGTATCGGGAATGGCAAGGGTTACTTACAGTATCAGGAATGGCCTTTTTGACCTCTTTCATGTCATCAAGCAAGAACTTAGCGGTGGCTAGTTTGCTCGGCCAGAGTTCCACGCCATCGCCACCAGAAACCGCCGTTTTCCGGTCAGAAACAAAGAGACTCCTCAGCAAAAACTCCAACACGAATACGAAAGTGAGCCAAGCCATCTTTAAAAACCCCCACATGGAACCAAACGACCATGGCGAATCCCTTTTTTTCTCGGTCGTCTTCTCTGGAACCATCATGGGAAGCGCGTCTGGATCACTCACCTTCCTACAACTAGCCATTAACATGGACATTAAAGAGATCCCATCACCTAAAGAATGGTGGATCCTAAACACAACGTGCTTATGCGCTGTTAAAAGATGAACTTCCCATAAAGGCTTGTCCGTACTCAATGGACTACTCACTGATAAATCAGCTGCATACAGATTCACTGCTACTTCATCATCTTCTTCATCTTCATTAACCCGGTTTTTAACAACAATAACATGTCGGTCAACGTCGAGCCGGGTTTTTCTCCAGTGTTCGAATCCATTATCGTCACGAACCAGTAAGCTACAAAATCTAGGGTGCTGCCCCATCGGCGAAGACATAATAGTCGCTTTTGCACCGTCTACGTCGATGGGGTTTTTGGTACGAGCAATACAGTGGATAACCACGTCCGTTTTCCGCTGAAGAAAAAGCCGACCGGCTGGACTCAACGGTTCGTCGGAAAAAGTTCCCGGACAAGCCATGAAGGTTAAAAAAAGAAAAGGGTAACCGCCTAATCTGATTCTTCAAAACTGTACCGTATTTTGGTGAGAAAAAGTACCGAGTTTCCTCTGATTCGTTACTTTCACTGTAACACCCTTTTCAAGGTTACAAGTTTTGAGACGAACACTTCAATGTCTTATCGTCGTGTGTAATTACTGACAAATTTTCCAGTTTTCGAAACTGTCAGTGAAAGCAACATTTTCAGACTAACACAGATACAAAGACGAGATTAAATTTGAATATCTTTCATATGCGAAGAAATGCTTTTGCCATGTGGAAGCGTTACGCCACGGGTTATCCGTCCATCCGTTTTGATTACTTCATCAAGTCAACCTACAATTTAAAATTTTATTAATTTAAATCACTAATATAATAAAACATTTTATTCAATTTACTTAACTGTTAAATTCTTTTTCTTTAAAAATTCTATCAACAAACTTCAAATCACGATTTGACGATGATATAATAGATTAAAACTCACCCATCAATGTAGGGATGGTACCAAAAGGATTCCCCCCTCCCATATGGTAAAATTTCTTTATTCTCTTTTAAAATTTTTGAATTTTTTAAATATTAATGGTTAAGTTTTACTTTGACCCTTTAAAATGAAAACATAATAATTTATAGTTCCTTTTTAGTTTTTTCACTATATCAACAAGTAGAAGAGCATACATTATAATCAAAACGATTTTATAATTAATGTCGAAAATCAAAGAAAAATGTTATTTGAATTTTAATTTATAAATTCGTTACTTTTAAAATTGTTTCATACAAAAAAAAAGAATTATAAAATAGAAAGAGAGCATTCGATTGAGTAGTATAACATCAATTTTAACAATGACCATATATGTTTTTTTTTTCTACACTATACTTAAAACTATTCAATGTCCTTTCCTAACCCATAAATAGGAGTATAATGTACTTTTGTGCACTCGAACCCACGACCTCCTATATTGATAATAATGTCCATATTGATTATTAATAATAATATTTTATGTTATATAGAAAAAGTTAAATTTTATATATGTTTTATATAATATTTTTAACAATGAAATATTTTAAATTAAATGGTTTTATTATAGCTTCATTAGATAATTGTTTTAAAAGAAAAGATAAATTTTATTTATAAAATAAAATAAATTTTCTCTCTTCAAAAGTGAACCTAGCACATCATTGTCGCATTTTATATATTTTTTAAAAATGCACCATATTGCCACATGACATTATTCAATAAAACTGCAATGTATGACAAAATTAATTCGAAATTAATTCGAGAAAGAGAAAGAGAGTTTTCGATTAATGCAGACAATGTAAATAAAAAAAGTCATATAACATCGATTTTAACAACCCATTGAGTGAAATGAAAACTTTTGAATAGTCTAATAACTAAACTGTAACTTTGTTAGTTAAGTGACTAAAACGAAAAATTATTCATAGTTTAGTGACTACTAATATAGTTTACCTAATATAAAAAAAGGTGTAATTTAACCTCAATTTTATAAATATATATATATTTTTTAGTTTAATAATTAATCGATTCAATCGATTAGGTTATTTTGTATGAAGTAATTTTCCTCTTCTTCTTCCTTTTTTTTTAACAATTTTATTATAGATTTTGATCATATATGTTCTTTTTTGACACTATACTTAAAACTACCCAAAGCCCCTTCCCAACCCATAAACAAGAGGATAGCGTGCTTCAGCGCATTCGAACCTACGTCCTCCTGTATTGACAATAATATTCATGCCAATTATTAACAATAATATTTTATATTATGTTATGTAGAGAAAAGTTAAATTTTATATAATGTTTTTAACAATAAAATAATTTAAATTTAAAATTATTAAGTATTATTAAATTAAATGGTTTTATTATAGCTTAATTAGATAATTGTTTTAAAAGAAAAAATAACTTTAATTTATAAAATAAAATAATTTTTCTCTCTTCACGAGTTAACCTAGCACACAATGAGTTCATTGCATGTGCGACAAGCGTCACATTTTATATTTTAAAAAAAATGCATCATATTATCATATAGCATTATTCATAAAATTGTAATGTTAGGTGACGAAATTAATTCGAGATTTAACACATGTCAATCTATTAAAATTTAAAAAAAATATCAATCTCATCCTATTTATGGATGGCAAAAAAGAAATTATAACGAATGGATTCTAAGCCGATTCAACTTGGTAGGGACGATTTTTTTTAATAACTGGATTTTGGGATAGGTCGAGTTTAGCACGAAACCATCTACTCGGAATATTTACAAAATTGAGCTTCTATATATTTAATATTGATCAAGTTAAAACATTTGAAAATTATTACTACCAACATCATTTTGTCCTTTTACTTCTATTTAGCACCAATTTCTTTCCCATTCTATGTTAACATATTTTTTATTTAAAGGTAAAAAAAAAATCTCCTTAGTAAAAAATCAATTAAATCCTTATGAAAAAATAACACTCAATCGAATCTTTGGTGACCTAAAAAAAATTAATCAGCCCATTTTGTTAATAGAAACTATCAATTAACCGGTTTGGCTGTTAATTTCGCTAACGTGGTGGATGAGAACCACCAGACATTGCCATGTGACAATATGCTAATGTGGCATGCCATAATAATTGTATGGTGGCTTCCTTGTCACGTCAGCGAAGTTAACGAGTAAATCAATTAACTGACAGTTTTCACTAATAAAAGGCCTCAATTATTATTATTTTTTTTACAATGGTTCGACTATTAATTTTTATTGAGTTTTTTTTTTCATTAAGCTTAAGATTTTGTGCTTAGTTATCCCAAGAATGGTATTTGTTGTAAATCATAGCAGCTCCAAAAAGTAAACCATGAATTGAACACAACAAATTAAATGTTTTGAGGACGAATAAACAAAGAAGACAACAATTTCAATGAGAAGTGGTGTAACAATTTTAATTTAATTAATCGTAATTTTAAGAAAATAGAAAATTTAAACTTGAATTAAATCAATATCTGATACAGAATTTATTTTTAATTCCGAGTAAATTTATTTTTTTAAAATCAAAATCGAGTTAAAATCGAATCAAAATCAAATAAAGATGGTGGACAAAAATCGGCAACATTACCACACTAATCCTGTTATATGACGAGATTGGAATGATTAAAGAAAATCCACTTTTACTTAAAAAACTGAAACAAATCTAATAAATAAAAGAAGCAAAAACATGAAAGGAGAATTTGCATTTAGAGCCTTCATTATACTTAAATTTAATATTCAATTTTTATATTTTTAAATTAATATAATTTTATAATGTCATCAATTAGTCAAAAAAAATTAACACTATTAATTACTACACTTTAATTATTTTCATCAAAATATTAGCATTATAATAATTGAATGATAAAATTTTAATAAATTAAAATATAGGGATTGAAATACATACTTGAACATATTAACCATACAAAATAAAAAATCTAAACTTTTATTGTTGATAAATTATTTTATGGACCCTTTCCACTACATTATCCACGGATCCTTTCCAATTACATAATGACATTTCAGCAAAATTTTCATGTCATTGACACGTAATTTTAGTAATTTCTTTACCTTGAATCTTGAACTTTGAACCTCAAACGCTGAACCCGACTCTCAAACCTCAACCACAAACCTTAAATCTTAAATCTCAAATCATAAACTCTAAATATTGAACATTAAACTATAATTTTGAGTTTAAAGTTTGAGGTTTGAGGTTCTGGATTTAGAGTTTGGAGTAAAAATTTACTAAAATTATGTGTTAATGATAAGGAAAAGTTGTTGAAATGTCACTGTGTAATTGGAAAGAGACCATGGATGACCCTTCCCACCACATCATCCATGGTCACTTTCCAATTACACAGTGACATTTCAACAAACTTTTCATGTTATTGACACATAATTTTAATAATTTTTTTTTACATTAAACCCCAAACCCTAAACCATGAACTTCGAACATTAAACATTGAACTCAAGTTTTATGGTTCATGGTTCAAGGTTTGGAGTTTAAGGTTCAAAATTGAGTTTGGGGTTCAAATCACAAGGTTCAAGATTTAGGTTTAGAGTTCGGGGTTTGAGGTTCAAGATTGGAGATCAAGGTAAAAAATTTACCGAAATTATATATCAATGACATAGAAAATTTGTTAAAATGTCATTATATAATTAGAAAGAGACCATGTATAATAAGTGGAAATGATCCATAAAATAATTTCTCCCTATTGCTATGTTTTCCTCATTTATGTGTCAATGAGAATTTTTTAAATTTCAATGAATTAACACGTATAAATTTTTTTCATTAATTCTATTAATTAATACGATAGTTTTAAAGATAACGAGATATATCAAACTGATCAAATATTTTTCATATAAGATATAACATGTGTGACATGCATAATAAACAAATTAAGTGATTGGGGGAAATCATTATTAGAGGGACAAAGAATACCCTACTTATCTAAATTATCAATATTTTATTTTATTTCTGTAAATAATTATTTAATTTATTATTTTCCTATAATTGCTTATTTCATTCCTTTCATTAGTTACTATCATAAATAAAATCTTTATTTTATTTGAAATATATTTTTATAATACTATATTAGGTGTTTTTAATAATAACCTCTAATTAGCGGACAGCATACGACGCAACTTAATTCTAAATTCACACGCAATAAAATTTGACCTTCAGAATTCAAAATAAAAAGGTTTTATTCCTAATTTTGCTCCTAAAATATACTTTAATTTTCATATTGGTTCTTAAATTTTCTGGAAACTTTTGATACTTATTAATTTTATCCCGATTTACCCAAAAACAATACCAACCAATAAGAAAGTGACATGCGGCATGAAAAAATAATAATTTTAAGTATTACTTCCAATAAGAAAAACTTTAAGGACGAATATGAAATTTAAAGTATAGTGAAAAGGTGAATTTGCAATAAAGTCAAAGCAAAATGGCTGATTGAATTGCCGTGTTGGGGTTTTTTTCAGCTTTCAATTAAAAGCATTGATAGGCACAGTTATCTACCACGTGAACCGTCTTTGACGAAATTAAAGGCGCCCATCAGCACCGAAATCATGTATTTAAAATAAATATTTGGGGAATTGGGGTATTCTGGAAAGACGATCTCTTGTAATTGAGCGGGGTTATGCTAATTCAATTTGATTGTATTGAAGTGGTTATAGTCATTTAGGAAAAGTCTTTTGAAGAGTCTAATTCTACTTTGATCGGAATAATTTATTAGATGTTGCTGCGGTTCAAACAATGGAGTTCTAGAGAAGAAAATCGAAGAGCGGATCATTTGATCAAATTGATCCAACATAAAATTAATGATTTACGCTTTTTTTTAAAACTCCCGTTAGAGGGGGTTGGTCTAGTTTATGTAATTAGTTTATTTATTCTACTTTTTCACCCCAAAAAAATACAGATTTAGGTTTTAAAATATATAATAAAATAATAAAAATTGAAACTAATAATAATATATACTTAATGAGCGTCGGACGATATTAAACGATATTATAATAACATATAATAAATAATGAAATGTATTGTTTGAAATTGAATCCGTGTATTTGTCTAATGGTTAGAGTGTTTACTGCCCCATGTGTGACATGAGATTGAGTCGCGTTGCCATTAGAGCATTTTCTTGTAATTCACAAAAAAAATATGTATTATTTGAAACTAATTAATAATAACACATTAAATATGTACGTTACTTTGTGGCACAATCTCAATCAATGACATTATTTATTCTAGATTTTATCACACCCACAATGTGGATGTACAAATATATTTAGTGTTAAAAAATATATTTATAAATATATATTAACAAATGACTATTAGTGGAGACGAATGTTTTTTTTTATATGAATTTGTTGGTTTTGTATTCGATTTTTAATAATATTTTTTAATTGTTTTATTTGAATGTTGCATAAAAGTATAAAAACATGAAAATACCCTTAAAATAATATTAATTACCCTTCAAAGTAAGGATATTTTAATAATTTCTCGTGACACCGACTCAATCAAACACTTTATATATAATAAATATAGATGTATGCAATTGATGGAAGTAATAAAATGTATATAATAATATTGAAATGTGTAAAAATAATAATAAATGTCTAAAGTACTCTAAAATAATATAACTTATTTTAAATACGAAAACATTTTGTAATTTCCTTAAACAAATTAGTGCCTGATTGACTTATGACACCAATTCAGTTAAAAATTTAAATAATAGAATATATATTAAATCATACAAACCACACATAAAACACCATAGATTATTGCACGGATATTATTATTTACCATGGGAAAGTTAAAAAACAAATAAAATATTCATTACCTTAATCAACCGTCAAGAAAAACATCATGACCTTGCTATTGTCTAATTAACCGAATTATAAATTTCGATTAACCAATAAACCTTTGTTAAGAGCTCAATAGATCTGTCATATTAGTTATGTATAAAAGGTCAAGTCTCATATACAAATTATTCTACTCTTTGTTTCAGAGTCCAATATTACAAAAACCATCATAATCAATAATAGATCTTGGCATTAAGATTGGGGGCACAGCCAAAAAAAAACCAACATAACTTGGAGGGTTTAACGTGAATGTTTAAAAATTATTAAAGATTAAAAATATAAAAAAAATCTCAATTCAATCACTAGTTCAATCTAACTAGCCAATTCAATTCAAACATAATTTTTCAGATTCACCAACCTCGAAAATAATCATATGTGTATCGTATCTTATTTTGGGTCATAATTAAACTCTATATATAAAAAAAAAAAACCAACATTCAAAACATTGCAAATGAAGCAAAAATAGTACACCAACCTAAAAATTTTAATGAAATGGACATCTTTTATAAGTATTTTCTATATTAACATTTATAATTAAATTAAATTTTATGTTATCTACTATAAGTAGAAGACAAGTGTTCTTGTTTTTATTTTTTTCTTAATAATAATGGTTAAATTTTAATTTTAATTATTCTATTTTTGTGTAAAAATGATTAGTTTTCAATTCAGTCTTTATATTATACACAAAATTGAGATTTAATTTTTATATTTTGATTTCTGTTATAACTTGATACCTTAATATTTATAATGCTATTAATTAACTTAAATATTTTATTTTAATTAAAATGTTAACGTGAATTTTAAGAATTGTTAGCATTATTAGAATTATATGTTAAATTCAAGTTTATTATAATGTCAATTTTTCATCACTTGGTTGACGAGTGAGTGCTTTTTAAATTTTAGAATGTCATGCCAATAAATTTAATAGCAAAATTTTAAAATTGTTAATAACTGAACTTAAAATTTTAAATTCGAAAAATAAGGAAACTAAATTTTAAAAAATACAAATACAAATACTAAATTCCAAATGTATAGAGAGCATAGAAGCTTAAAGCACAATATAGCCTTAAAATTTGAACTAATTAATCCAAAAAATTTAACCAAACCCGAAGTGTGAGTCGAAAATCATACTAATATAGCTCAATTTTTTATTAGTTTATTATACAAACTTTGTAAATAAAGTGTTCGTTGTATATTGAAATAAGATTACTTTTTTTTTTCTATTTATTGTCCAACCCCGATGAATTTGATAGAAAATAAATGTTATAATTCCTAAATTAATTTAAATTAAATTATTATATGATGTTAATAGTGAGGTGTATAATATAGTAATTAGATTAATTATTATATAATGTGATTAAAATAAAATAAAATAAAATAAAATAAAATAAAATGTTATATAATGTAATTAAATTAAGTCAATAACGGGCCTCATAATTATATGCTAATAATTAAGAAAATATTTTGAAACTCGGAAAACTATCCCAAACTTAATGTTTTCGTATATACTCTCGTACCTTCTTTTATATAATATATATAATATATATGATTGTTGCATGCAATTATATTGTTTTGAGATTTGTGTTGAGATTTTAGTTTTAAATTTTATTATAATTTAATACATGATGTTTAAACAACAAAAATACTATTATTATTAATGGCAAGAAAATAATATTAAAAACTAAATTTAGAAAACGAAATCGGCTTTAAATATAACTAAAACAAAGAAGTATTTTGGAACTTAAAGAATTATCAAAAACTCAAACTTTTCATATATACTCTCGTATTTTCTTTTATATTATATACATGATTTGCGCACATTCATAGAATCATAATTCATTTAAAGTAAAATTTGACATTTTTGTGTATTTATTTCGTAATAATTTTTAATTTCTTATATCATGATTTATTTTGTCATAAAGCTTTAATTTTTGTAAACATTCTAAAAGTTGGTTAAAGGTTTTCAGAATCAAATCGGTGATCGTTGTTCGATTCAATTGAATAAATTATTAAAAAATATTTAAAAATAGAGAAATTTGGGTTCATTACTTCACAACCAAATTTTAACTTGATTTAACTATCGTTTCAATCGATTCGTACCAATTCATGGGTCAACTTAACGGAACCTTTATTCCAACCCCTTTAGAATTTTAAGAAATAACCCGAAGTTTAGTTAGTATTCCTAATGGACCCATGAAACTACGCTGGCTTAATTAAAAGCCCAAAATGAAAGTGATCTCAAACTTCCAAAACGCACCGTTTAACGCTTTCAAAAACCCTAATGTCCTAACGCAGCCTTTTTATATATAATCCTCTTGACGCCGCGCATTTTTGATTCGCTAGGGTTTTTGCTTTAAGGTAAGAGACGATTGTTTCTTCGAAAACCATAAACGGAACCAAATATGGCCGAGAAAGCAATCGAGTCGGTTCAATGCTTCGGCCGGAAGAAGACGGCGGTAGCCGTAACGCACTGCAAGAGGGGCCGTGGTTTGATCAAGATCAATGGTTGTCCCATTGAGCTTGTCGAGCCCGAGATCCTCCGTTTTAAGGCCGTCGAGCCAATCCTTCTCCTCGGCCGTCAGCGTTTCGCCGGCGTTGACATGAGGATCCGAGTCAAAGGTGGAGGTCACACTTCTCAGATCTACGCTATCCGTCAAAGCATCGCTAAAGCCCTTGTCGCTTTTTACCAGAAGTTCGTTGATGAGCAGAGCAAGAAGGAGATTAAGGATATTTTGGTCGGGTACGATAGGACTTTGCTGGTCGCTGATCCCAGGAGGTGCGAGCCTAAGAAGTTTGGTGGAAGAGGTGCCAGGGCAAGGTTCCAGAAGAGTTACCGTTGAAGAACTGTCATGGTTCGTTTTGATGTTGTTCTTAGTGAAATGATATGGTTATGCTTTTTTGAATTAAGGTTTTATTATATGGATTTAAATTAGCTGCGACTGAGTTTCTGAATTTTTGGATGTTTGTTTTGGTTGCTTAAAATTATAGATAAATGCTTAAGACTGTTATTGCCTTTTTATATTTAATCTTGTTTTTTCAAGTTTTATTATCTGGCTGCCATTCAATGATTTTTTGGGGCTCGATGCTAATAGCTTTGAGATGTATTGTAGACCCTATGTTAGCTTATATATACAATTTGGTATGTAAATGTTTGTCTGTGCTTTTGAGTCTTGGTAGACAAATATATTTATTCTTCTTGCTATATATACCTATAGTTTTATTTTGATGATTAGTTCAAATTTATGGTTTAGATATTCCTTTAGTTTTGTGATTTGTCTTGTGCTATGACCATAATATGATAAGAAACTTTAAAGACCTCCCTGAGTATAGAAAAGGTACTTTGTTGAAGGAGATGGCCTTAAATAGATGTGTATGAATGGGGTTGAGTCATGTGCTATAAACCTGAAGCTTTAGCTTTAGATCAAGTTGCATTTTAAGGGCTGAAGTTGATAATTTCATCATGAAATTACTTTTAGAATAATCCTCGTAAAGCCACCAAATAAATTAACATTTGATGAAGTCAATGAGTCCTGATACTGATGCAGTAGTCGGAACTCAAAAGTCCTAGGACTTAGAGTCAGACTAGAAAATATGCATGGTCTTAAGAGCTTAAAGAACAGTAAAAACAGAAGAAGGTAAAAGGGATTCCTCAGATTCATGTGATAAATCGTAAATGTGATCGTTTTTCTTGTGCTGTTTGATTTGAGGTTTTTCTATGCTTTATTGGTTGCAATTGCTGCCATTTTCATTTCAAGTAAGGCATCTTGAAAGCACTTAGCTAGAAACTCTGGGTCAGGGATGATATCTTTAGCTACTAGAAGTTGCATTTCAACTCTACCTGCATAACTCAACATGTGCATTGAGATTGCCTGTATTAAACAAACATTAAAACTTGTGAGCGTCGTGCATTTAAAGTGTCATGTGCTTGTGTATATATACGTATTGAACATGAGTATTAGATATACCTACCTGTGGTAGGCTAGATGTATTGAACTTAATGTTAGAAACCGGGTGGCCTGCAAGTGTGATATGCTCTAGAGGGCCAACGAAGTTTGAGATAGTGAAGGTTGTATTGCAAAGGAGTTTGTAGTAAAACAAACAAACATACTGCAAAAACCAAAGATGACAATGCAGTCAGTAGGGTATCTAGTATCTCCAAATCAACTGTTGTATGATATTTTCATTATCTGCTTGTTTCTTTTGCTGAACCTTTGGTCCTAGCAGGGTCATTACAAGATCCCTGATTTTGCATGTGAAATAGGCCTCCATGGAGTGTTTCTTCTTATCATTCATCACCTTTGCTCTCTTCAAATACTGTAAAGGATTATTGCCACCTTTGTGATGGAAAACTGGTATCAAAGTTGCACCAAATTTGTTTCCCCATCTTGCTTTTGAATTCTTTTCCATTACTTTTGATAGTTCCTGACAAAGAGAAAATCAGTAGTTCACCTCCCGCAAGCCATTTTAAGGTCTCAAAACGCCAATTTCTAGCATCAATGGTGTTTTACCTATTATTTGAGCAGGGCCGAACTTGAGTTTGATTCCAACATCAATTTTTAAGCTCAAGCTATCGAGGTTTTCAAGCTAGATTAAAGTTTGTGTATTGATTTATGCTCGAACTTGAGCTTGATTTAAGTTTGTTCATTTCGCTTTTCATAGTTAACTTCTAAAAATGTATATTGCATAATAAAAAATGTATCAAAATTTCATTTAAGTATTACTGAGTATAAGTTCGATTAATAGCTTGAGCTCGGCCCTATTGTTGAAATCTGGAAAGCTGAAACTGACCTGCAATCTTGGATTTGCTCTTACATTAACCATGGCTACCCCGGTCAAACGAAGGCCCTCATGCAAGGCTAACAACAAAAATTGGAATCAAATCAGTTCTGGTTTGTTTTTTGGTCGAAAATTAGTTCTAAATTATTGCCTGGTTCGATTAATGTTTCTGAAGTAAGATTACCGTTTGGTGTTCTGTGCTCTAAGTATCTTGATAGTCCAGATGACACCATTGCAAGCAGAACATCATTAATGGTCTGCAAACTTGCATTAGGTCAGTAAGAAATTTCAATATTTATACATGAACTTTAAATACAAAAAGGTAAATTTTAGTAAAAAGTTCTAATTAAAATTTTTAAAAATATATAATCTGTTTAATCAAAACCGAACTGGTGGCATTACCGGTACCGATAGCTATGGAACAGATATTCGTATTCTGGTTACTTACTGTATTTGGAATAGCCCTTTTGACCTCCTTCATGTCTTCAAGCAAGAACTTAGCGGTGGCCAATTTCCTCGGCCAGAATTCGATGCCTTCGCCGCCTGATATCACTGTTTTCCTGTCGCACACAAACAAGCTCCTCACCACAAACTCCAGCACAAACACCAAAGTGTAACGGACCATCTTAAAAACCCCCCAGAGAAGACTTAACAACCAGAACCAGTCCCTTCTTTTCCCGCTCTTAATTCCCTCAGTCTTAATGGGAGGAACCGCCGCGGGAACATCTACCTTCTCGCTTCCGGCCATCAACATGGACATTAACGAAAACCCATCCCCTAAAGCATGATGAATCCTGAAAACGACACAATTGTGCGCCTTTAAAAGGTGTAGTTCCCACAAAGGCTTGTCCATACTCAACGGACTGCTCACCGATAAATCCGCTACGTACTGATTCACCGCCCCTTCACCATCACCATCACCATCATCATCGTCGAAACCTTGGGTTTCGTTTTCTCCGACGAACTTACCCGATTTATTGAGCCGGTTTTTGATGACGATGAAATGCCGGTCGATGTCGAGCTCGGTTCTTCGCCAATGCTCGAACCCGTTTTCGTCACGAACCAACAGGCTACAAAATCTAGGGTGTTGGACCATCACCGATGACTTTAGAGCCGTCTTAGCTACGTCTAAGTCAATGGGGTTTTTGCTAACGGCTATGCAATGGATGACCACGTCTGTTTTTGGATCAATAAAAAGTCGACCGGCAGGGCTCAACGGTTCGTCGGAAAAAGTTCCCCGAGAAGTCATTACAGTATAAAAAAAAGGGGTATTTGAATTATTCAAAATGACAGTGACCGGAACTGTACTTTCTCGCCGTTTGCTTTGTATCGGTTATTTGTAATACAAACAAAGTTCTCTTTCAACATTGATGTTGCATTTTTAACGTGAACGGAATGATAACCGTCCCCTAATTGATGCATGATGACAAGTTTTTCCTGCCGTGAAACTGGAAAGCTGGTTATATTTACATTTTAGTACTTCAACTTTAAAATATTACAAGATATAAACACTAAACTATTCGAAATTTTTTATTTAAATTAGTTAAAATTGTTAATGTACAGCGTTCTTTATTCTCAACTCTGGCATCAATTAAAAGGGCAAATTTCCCTTTCTCTTCTATAGTTTAATTTTTTTTATAAAATAATTTTAAACGTCACAAATCCATTAACCAAAATTCAAATAACTTTCTTCTTTGATTTTCTATATTGATTATTAGATCAATTTGGCTATGAGATATATTTATTTACTCGTTGATTGATGTTATTCCATAATACAGATTAACGAATCATTATTTGAAACTTATTGGACTTAAAAAAAACTTTCATAATCTAATAATTTAAATAAAAACATTCAAATAATTCACTAATTAATTTATAAATTTTTAAAATTAAACATTTAAAAAGTAAATTTATAAATAATTTAATAATCTTATGTGTAATTTATCAATTTAAATTGTATTTGTGTAACGATGGAATTTGTGTTTCATGGTGTTGTTTTGTCATTCATTCGGTGCTTTTGATTGTGGCATACTAACATTTATGAAATTTTGTTTGATTTTAAGTGTTGGGAAATTCTTAAAACTCGATTGGGTGTTTATATCTTACTACCATAAGATACCACTCATTATAGTGTAAATATGCATGTTTTTTTCTTCTATTTTTGGTACATGAACGATATAAATTAAATTTATTCATAGTTGAGTTGAGTCGGTTTTTAATAAAATTTCAGGTTCGTTTTATAGTTTCGAGTCGACTTGAAAAATAGGTTTAATTTTTTGTCTAAGTTTGATTCGAATTGTAGATCTAAACCCAGACTCGACTCGTATTTAAAATTTATTTTATTCATATATAAAAATAAAACATCAAAAATACTAAAAACATTAAAATAAATGTTTCTCAACAAATTAAAAATAAGTTAAAAAAATTATTTATACTTAAATAACACCAAGATATGTACAACTTAACAAGCAAATATTTTTAAAATAGTAGCAAAATTAATAATAAAACAAGGGTTATATAAAATCTAAACAGTAACAATAAAATAGTATTAACATAATAGTGAGATATCAGTAAAACAGTGAGAAAACAATAGTAAAACAATAATTTTTTTAATTTTTGGTAAATTTTAGGCTGAATCGAGCCTGGACAAAAAGACCTTACTCAAGATTAGACCTATTTTTTAAAAGAGTCTTATTTTTTGCCAAAACCTATTTTTCGAATATATATTTTTGTCCAAACTTTCTCACTTTTCAGACCGATGGCCCGTCCTATGAACAGATTTAGTATAAATATATTAAATCATTTTAATTTGATATAAGAATATTGGCAATAATTTACTCCTATAAGTGAAAAAGATTAATTATTATAATTAATTAATTATAATAAATTTTATGATTTAATTGCAACTTAAATATATATATATATACATATCTTAAAATTTCCATTGAATTGATTATAATTTGGAATGTTTAAAAATACCAAATTAACATATAAAAATATGGCATCCTCCAATCAGCCAATACAAAGGGTGGTGGTGGCCAGGTGGGATCACATTGAATATTATCAATACAGTATGCAGAAAAGACACTAACGTCGTGATCAAACTTCGGTTGAGACAGCGGCGGTTCATTTGAGCCGACGGCAGAGGGTGATTCCATCGCCGACAGGAAGCATACAGATCTCAATCCTGGGGTCAACAGCAAGAGCCTTGTTGAGTTCCATAACAAAGTCTCTATAATACCTGACGTACTTCCGGAGAGGAGCATCCGCCGGCGCCACCACCGACCCATTCCACAGCGTGTTGTCGTAGCCGATCAAGCCACCCACTTTGACCAGTTCGATCAACCTCTTGTGGTAGTTCAAGTAATTGTCTTTATCAGCATCCACAAAGATAAAATCATACGACCCATGATTCTTTTCCTGCAAATTTTTGGAATTTTCAATCACAGAAACCATTAATATAAATTCACTCTATTAAACAAAATCTAAAGAACCAAATTGATGGGGTTGTTGAACAAAAAAAATTACATCTTGGAGTAGTTCATCAAGAACCGGCATTGCAGGGCCTTCTTTGAACTCGATTTTGTGTGCAACACCAGCTTTTTGGATAACAGGTAGACCCAACTCATAGTTTTTTCTATTAATATCCATGGCCAAGATCTGCAAAAAGCATTGAAAACCCTAATTAATTTTTTTTTGTTATTTAGTATTTAAATTTGACAATTAAATCCATTTTGATTGTTGAATTTAACGAATATAAAAATTTGATAACCTAACATAATCTTAAAGTGTCATCTAATTTTGATAGTACCAAAGCGGACAAAAAAAGTATAGACATAAGGGTAGGATAATTTTTCTTACTTAGTCTCTAAACTTTTTTTATAGTTTAAATTAATCCATGAATTCAACAAATTATCCTGTTTTTATCTATATAATAACATATATCATTATGATATTATAATATTAAAATGTCAAATCCTCACAAATATTAAAATTGAAAATAGTTATCAAAGTGTAAAGATGAATGTGAATTTTTTTTCTAGGTTCAAAGAACTATCATTTATACCTTTCCATCATGAGGGAGAGCAAGGGCAGTGGCTAAAAGAGAATAGCCAGTGTAAACCCCAATTTCCATGGTGTTCTTGGCATTGATCAACTTAAGCAACATGTTCAAGAACTGGCCTTCATCAGCTGATGTTGTCATCAAGTTCCTATTTTACATTTCACCATAAAAATCAAATTAAAAATCCCAAACCATAAATGACAATTAATTGGAAAATCTAAATGAAGAAATAAAAACCAACCATGGGTGCTTGGCAGTCAACTCTCAGAGCTCTTTCATAGGTTGAGGCTCCCTAGGATACACACTGGTTTCAAGTATATACTGCACAAAATCAAAAACCCATGTCAGAAAATGATCAAGAATGCAATTTTTTCAAAAAATTTGAACACAATCAAACAAGTTTCAATCTTGAAAGGATGGCATTGATTTACTTGGTAAAGATCATCAGTTTGTAAAAGGCTTTTGTGGCCAACTTCTTGGTGTCTAGCAGCTTGAGATTGTTGCTCGTGTATTGGTTGCCATTGCTATGAATCTTTCAAAAAAATTACTTATTGCCTTTGAATGGTGGTAAGCTGTGTGTGGAAATGTAATGGGGATTGTGGGGGTGGGGGTGGTATATAGAAGTTGAAAATCCCGGTTCGACCGGTGTTTTGGGTGGATGGACCGGCTGCCAACCCGGTTTTGGGTTGGGGGGGGGGGTGGGGTTGGTGAAGTACCAAAATTTTGCATTATAAAATGGGATTTGGGATTGGGACCCTATTTATAGCACACCATTAGGGCTGGCTGCATGGGTCAAAAATAGTAGGACAATGACTCAATGAGTCAACATGGCTTGATGATTAGGGTCAATGACTCAATGCAATGAATATTCTTAAATATAAGTTTTATAATCTTACCAAATCTCTAAACGAGGTTAGTTAAAAATTTTGAAGTTAAAATTAAATTATATATTTTTATGATAATAAAAATATAAAATTATTATTTTAATAGTTTATATTTTTATAATTTTTAAAAAATTAAGTTAAATTTTTATTATTTTTAAAAAAATTAAAATATAATTTTATCATTATTAATTTAAAATTTTACAAATTATAAAAACAGTCTAAACATTAAAAAAAAATTATCTTAGGGAGGGCCAAGCCCCTACCAACCCCTTTCAATTCCCCACTAAATTAAGCCTAATTGACAAAAAGTCAATTATACTTTTTCTTATAACATATTTCTCAATTAAAAAAAAATCTTTACTCATTTAATTAATTATTCCTAAATATTTGTGGTTAAAATTGGCTGTAAGTAAAAAAAAATACAAATAGTGGGAAAACAAATTAAAAAAAAAAGACTTATTGGGTTAAAGAGATTTTAGCATGATTTATTTTGGTTAATTTTTTGGGTGTAAATTATTAAACTATTGTTTTTTAGGTTAACAATTTAACGAGAAATATTTAGCTGTATTATCTAATTAAATTAATTTCTTAATTTTCAAAAAATATGAAGACTTTTAATAAATTAAATTAGATAAACTGATTCCTCAAATTTTAAATTGTGAATATGTTTTAAAAAGTCTAAAATATCATTCAAAAAGTTTAATTGTAAGTTTTAGTGTTAAATGTTAATTTAGATATGGCATGCAAGGGCGTAATTGGAGGGCTGGCAGTAGCAGTGTTCAATCGGTTAACCGACTTCAACTATCATTAACCAAATTAACTGATCCTTTTAAACCCTTAACCGTTAACCGAACCAAAATTTTTTCAAAAAATTTAGAACCGAACTTTTCCGGTTAATCTGGTCGGTTAACCGAATTAATTCGGTTTTACCTGAAATTTGCACACCCCTAGTTTGGCAAGGTTCTCGGCCTTCCCTAAAATGAAAAACTTTTCATTTAGACATTTTAAAAATTTAAATTAGTAAAGGTAAAATTATACTTTACCCCTTAAAAATAATAAAAAATTGATTTAATCATTTAAAAATTATAAAGATATAGACTATCAAAATAGTGAAATTACATTTTTACTATTATAAAAATTACAATTTAATTTCGTACCATTCAAAAATATTCTTCGCTTTGCCCCTAATGACATGATTCATTTCTTAAACACGTATAAATTGATACATATATTAAACCTGTCGAATTCAAATTAACATTTTACCTCAAAACTAACAAAAAAAATAATTAAAACAATATGTAAATTTAAAGATTCAATTACAACATTTATTTTAAAATTTAAATCAATTTAAAATTTAACTCATAATTAATCAATTGTGGTAAATTTTAATTTTCAATAACTTTCGGCTATAATTTTAAGCTTTTAGTTCACATTTGAGCATGTTAGCAAACATGGTTGTCAAAATTACAATAAGGCAACATGCCTTTCCATACAATTTACAACATACACAAAAATAAAAATTTGATTCTACATTTTATATAAAATTTTTAATTATACATAAATATAAAAATATAGCTGATTAAGTATTAACTCGATTGGCATGAACATTATTGTCAATGCAAGAGGACGTAGATTTGAGTGCGTTGAAGTGCATTATCCTTCTATTTATGGATTGGGAGGGGCTATGAATAATTCTAAGTATGGTGCAAAAAAAAAACAAATATGATTAGAACCTATAATAAGATTGTTGCCTTTCAACCCAAACCCAAAATTGATTGCCCCCAGTTTCATCCTTCATTACCCATCAAGTAATTGCAT
Source organism: Gossypium hirsutum (assembly GCF_007990345.1). Lineage (NCBI taxonomy): Eukaryota > Viridiplantae > Streptophyta > Magnoliopsida > Malvales > Malvaceae > Gossypium > Gossypium hirsutum. Next base: position 111,113,248 of record NC_053426.1, read on the forward strand.
TGGCTTTCTAAACTCTATATTTTTTTAGAATTTTTTGGATAGGTCGGATCTGGTTCGAGGTAAGATTATAGATGATATTAGTGTACTTTATATTTGTATACATTTGATTTGACTTGAAATATGAGTCTCTATAATTGACTAACTCAAGTCTATTTTAAACAATATTCATATTAATTTTTATTTTTTAAATCAAAATATTTTTAATTTAATATTTAATTATTCTATATTTTTTATTAAAATATTAAACACAAACAGATATTTTTTAATATTTACAAATCATTATAAATTTTATTTTTATATGATATGATTTACATAATTTATAGAAATAAAATTTATATTGAAAAATCAGAAAATGAATTGAGCTAAGCTGTTGGAGCTCAAACCTGGTCTCTATTTAAAACAACCCTAATTTTCTTTTATCTAAATTTATTTTTTAGATTTTTTTTCAAACCCTATTTTTAAAATTGAATTAGACTGGCTAGTTGTATTAAGAACCAATCGAGACACCGATTTGAAATAAGGGATTAAAATGACTAATTCATGAATTGATTGAACTGGATTTTTTTATATTTTTTAATATATATTTTAATAATTTATTTAATCAAATAAAAAACTGATGATGTAACTGATCAACCATTAACCTAATCCTGAAAACCTTGGCCCAAATCCTTTTAAATATCAATAGAGACTTGTTGATTGAGTTGATGAGGGACTATAGGCATGAGTTCAAATCGTATTATCTCCATCCCCAAGCCTAATATTATATAGTTGATATATTTATTTATATAGAGAAAGTGTTGACAGGATACAAGTTTAGCGACCAACTAGGTACAAATAGACAAATTCGGGGATAAAGTTATATATATTTAATAGAATGTTTAGAATTAGTCATAGCCACTCCTAAACCCTTACATAGGATGACAACGCGCTTTAACGCACTTGAATCCACGTTCTCCAGCACTAGCAACAATACTGGTGTCAATCGAGCTAACACTCAATCCACACAAAGTTGAAAAATATAAACTGTTTTACCATTAAATCCAAGTTGGTGATAATAATCTGTATGCCTATATATATACGTTTTGTTTTGATTCATATATAGTAACGGCATTGCCTAATGATTGTATTTTGGACTCATCAAAACAGTGTATTCGTCCTTTCTTTGCCACCTTTTAAACGCCTCCTCTCTTTATCTTCAGCATCATCACGTCTTCCCTTAATTCCCCTTTCTCTTTCAACCTACTTAGCTATCATCATGTCTGAAGAAGGCCGCCATGAAAGCTTCTTGTTGTGGGAAAAAAACCACCAGTCACGGCCTTTATCCATTTCAGACAACAACAATAATTCACCTGGTCTTGGCAGTGAAGATAAATCTGCAACCCATAACAATAACCAACAACAAGAAGATAATTCACAAGCAGAGACCAAGAAGAAGAAGAAAGGGAGTGAATCAGATGATGAACATGACATGCATATATGGACAGAAAGAGAACGTAGGAAGAAGATGAGGAACATGTTCTCTAATCTTCATGCTTTGCTCCCTCACCTTCCTCCCAAGGTATTTTATTTATATTTATATTTATATTTATATTTATATAACTGTGAATGATATTTTAGATTTAGAGGGTCAATGATTTACATACCTAAATTAATTCTGAACTTTAAAAATTTTTGGGGTCTCAACAAGTATGAGTGAGGATATTAATGTATCTTGTAATATATTAATAATGAGAAACCTTATGTGTTTGTTTATTAGTGTTTTTCACTCTATCTATCGTTGAATTGAATATTTATCCAACTTTTAGTCATTCTAGTTATGGAAAATGTAGGATATTTTTATGTTTGTTTTGTTGTTAATATTAAATGGGTCTACATGTTATAATTCAAGAAGTTAGCATCTTGATTACACATGTTGAATTGAGTAGCAAGAAATTCGATATTCATTAAATAAAATCTAGGTTTCAACATTATAAATGATAAATAGAAAGAACTAGTTGAAAGAACTTGCTCCTGAAATGGAATCCAATTCAATTCAACTCCAAATTTAATAGGATCCATAGGGAGTCAAAAGAACATATGAACTTCACAATATTGGGTGTTCACCCCATTCCGAAGATTGTGGACTTATTGATTAAGGGTGTCCAAACTATTCCGAAGATATGATTGATCCACAAGCTAGTAGTTTAGTAGTGTGAGTGTGTATGGGTGTGTGAATTGTGATGGAATAATATCAAATATATATTCTAACTTAATCTTGTATCCTGTGCAGGCCGACAAATCTACCATAGTTGATGAAGCAGTAAACTATATTAAAACCCTACAACAAACCCTCCAAAATCTAGAAAAAAAAAGCTAGAGAGATCAATCCAAGGAGCCATTAATGTTGGTTACCACCCCTCATTAGCGATGAACACTCAAAACCAAACTTTGGAATATTCAAGCAGGGAGGCATTCTTGGCTGATCAAGTATCTTCTTCGTCAACTGACTTAGCCAATAACAACAATGCAACCAAAATTTCAAGTTCCTTTTCAATGTCGACCCAATCCAGACCTGTAACATTTGAGACATGGACATCTTCCAACCTTGTGTTGAATGTGTGCGGTAATGAAGCACAAAAAACCGTGTGTTCACCCAAAAAACCAGGCCTTTTGGCCACTATTTACTATATCTTGAAGAAGCATAAAATGGAGGTGGTGTCTGCTCAGGTTTCTTCGTTTTGTAAGCACAGCATGTTCATGATTCAAGCCTGTGTAAGTTTTCTATGTTTTTACTTGATAATTTTCTTAGCTACTTATTCATATCATTTAAAGATTTCAAAATTAGGATTAATTGCCCTAATGCCTTCAAATTATGGTTTAGATTCCAAGTTTGGTCTGATTGAGTCCTCAAAATAACATTAGTATTACACCGATTAGCCTGGTCATCAATTTAAGAGTTATAAATAGTTGGAATATAACGTGAAGCATATTTAAAGTAAGTGGATGAAATTGTAAACATATTTTTACCTATCGCATAGATAATTTGGTCTGAAATGTTAAAGAAGAAAGATAATGTCAATAAAATTTTAGAGGATTATTTATCTTCTATGTTTTAATAAGTCAGATTCAAGTTGTCCATAAAATTGGTATACACGTGTTTATAATTTTATCCACGTATGTGTAGGGACGAAACTAAAAAAAATTGGGGGGAGAAATTAAATTATATATTTTTATGTGAGCTAAAATACAATTTCACCGTTGTATTGACACATATCTTTATAGTTTTTAGGACTAAATCAAAATTTATTATTTGGGGACAAACAATAATTTTACTATTTATTTACTTAAACTTTTATAAATTTTCTGAGAATAAAAAGCATAATTTTCCATTTAAGGGGCAAGCCTTTCCCCTGCATATGTTTTTTGAATATGATCCACATCATAGTTGATTCCACATTTAACAAACAAGCTAATGACTAAAATCATAGACTAATTTGATTGCTACAATACCAATAATTTAATGACTCAATCAAAATATTTCAAAACTTGAGATCAAATTAAAAATCTAAATCGTAATTTGATGACATTAGTGAAATTAACCCCTTTTTTATGGTATTGCTGGCTTATAAATAGGGTTGGATTTTGATACAAACAGTTGTATATGTTGGGTGAAATAAACAGGCAAATGAAGCTTCTAAACAGTCGGTAGAGACATTCCAAGTCGAAGACATGTTTAAACAAGCTGTTGGTGAGATCATGTGTTGGGTCTCTTCATAATCATGCATGTGATAAACTAAGGGTTGTTATAGATCAACGGTGTGTTTTCTTATTATTAATGTAAAAATAACGATAATTATACAAAAATTATAATGTGAGATAAAAAAAAATTAAATGCACAGCATTAAAAATAAATCCACCTTCAAAAGGCCTAAGCCTTCAAATATATATAATTGTTGGGTTTTTTTTTTAAATATATATATATATATGCTATATTTTCTATAAGAAATACTCATGGAGTAAATGATCTATGGCCATATGAAACTTACAAGGAGACCCTTTTTAACTAAAGTTATATGTTGTTAAAATAATTAAGTAAATTTTTTTATGTGAATATTGAATTAAGTATGTTCAATTATATATAATAATTATTTATGTTAGTACTTTTTTAAAAAAAAATTCACATCATCATTTTAATGATAATAATCAACGATGTTATAAATTTAAATTTTATTTTGTATATGTGTAATTAATGTATCCTTTATGTCTATTTTACTGTAAAGACTAATTATTTTGGAGTCTATAGTTATCCTTCTAATAATGTCGTCTTTAAAGTTCAAACTCAAGTTCTCTCATTAACAGTGCAATATATTTTAACATTATATCAAATTTAAACTTATTTATAACATTATAAAAATAGAAAGATTAAATTCTATATTAAAATAGAAATTATATCTATAACTTGTATGAGACCGATGGCTAGACTAACTCGATTTACATCAATTTCGAATTTGTATTATTTTTAGTTTGAATTATTCAAGTTTCGCCTTATAATATTTTAAATAAAATTATTGTATTTTAAGATCATTTCAAAGTTTTAATCATTTCAGTTTAAATTTTTTTTTAAATTCAAAAGTCAATTTCAAATTTAAATTTCACAAATAAATTAAATTTTCGAGTTTAAATCACAACGAGACGTCAACCTCTACAATACCTACTCAAAAAACATGGTCCAATCCATGTGATACCATCGTGTTTTTATATAAATTCCCACCAACATGTGACTCATCCATCATCTCCTCCGCACATGTTTAAAATATAAAAGGCTAAATCACTATTGTAGTGTCTAAACTTGTAATTACTCTCATATCAGGGGTCAATTTTTTTTGTTAAAATTAGTCATTGAGTTTGATAATCGTCCTCATATTGGAGTCTGAACTAAGTAACTTTTTTAAATTGAGGCTTAATTTTTTTTTCTAAGTTAATCCCTAAATTTAATAATTTTTCCCATATTAAAACTTAAACTCCAGAGCTTTTCAAGAAAATATTAAGGACTAATTTATATAAAAAAAGTTTCTAAGTTTCTAAGTCTCAGTATAAGAATAATTATCAAATTTAAACCCTAAAATGTGATTTAATCTAAACTTAAAACCCCGCACACCCCTATCCCTAATACCACAATTTTTTTCCCCATGATTCACTGCACATGATTCTTATGTGGACCTAAAAGCATGCACGCGAGAAACCATTGAAAATGCTAGAACCTTAGCCATCTTTTAGCCGCTGTCAAAAAAACAAAAACCCAGTCTCAAAGCTTTAACCCCACCAAAACAAAGCAACAAATAGTAATAAAAAAGGAAACCCAATTTTTCACTGTCAGATTTCAGACCAAAAAATAGGCCCCGAGGGGCAATGAAAAAGAAAGATGAAGAGGAGGCTGGTCTGGTCTGGATTCCAGGGGACAAAATTTCAGTGTTTTGAATGTGATATTTAAAAAAAAAATTTAAGTATCAGCTTTCTATAACCAGAAACTGGATTCTGTACTGTGTTTCCAATGTGTGGTGTTTCTTTATACAAGCCAAAATAATTATAACAACTCAAACCTTAAAACAAAAACATATGCAGATTTTGTTCACAAGTTCTTGATATTATTGTTAATTGTTAAAAACTTAGTTAGATTTATTTTAGAATTCGTGTTCAATATTTATCCTCTTTACGGTTCTATAAAATACAAAAAATTATTTTGGTCTTGGTGCAATTGATTTGGTTATGTTTTAATTTTAGATAAATTACATATCATTAATAAATTTATATTTTAATTATTTTTGTTCACGTCAACTATATCAATTCTCTTTTATAGTTTAGTTTTATTTATGAAACAGTTTTAACGTCACGAATTTATTTCTATTATTTTTAAATCAATCTAAGTTTAAAATATATTCTTTTATTTATCTATAAGTATTATCGAATAGTTAATTTTATAAATAAATGATAGAGCCAACGTTCAACTCTAATTTCCAAGAAAAGACTGCTTAACAGCTATGAAACATGTGTTCACTCACATCTATCAAATCAAATCATTTCCACATTTTTATTTAAATCTTCATAACATTGATCAAATCAAATTAATTTTTTTTAAAAAAGATATTTTTTTAAAATAAAAAAATTACATTATTAAATTAATTTTATAAAATTTTAAAATATATTTTAAATATTGATTATTTAATTGAAATGGAAATTGGTTGATAGGAAGGATTGAAATTGATAGGAGCAAGAACAGAGCTAACATTTTCATATTGATTTGCTTTTAACAAAAATTCTTAGGTACAAAAAATTAGATACATGAAAATTACAGTCTTCCTCTATATACTTTGATCTAAACACTAAAAAAAACCCAGAAATTATTATTTTAAATTTTTAGGTTTTTGATTTAAGCAAAAATAATAAAAATTTAAAAATATTGGTCTTCTTTTTAATGGAGAATCTGGGTGAAGTACTTATCGTTTTCAAAAGGGTACGATTTCACTGCAAGCGAAATCATCCGAATTTCCGATGGAATCTTCAGGCCACGAATCCCGAAGCAATTTAAGCAGCATTTGAGCTTTCCTCTTAGCCCTGTCCGTACAATCGCTTTGAACCAGCAGCAGCAGCTGAGTCAGAACGCCCGCGCTCACCGCGTCCTTTTGACTCTGTTCCGATTCCGAACAGAGTGCCATCAACGCACCAGCGGCGTATTCCGTGGCCCTGTCGGAGATCCTCAGTATCGTCTTTACCAAAAGCGGGACAGTGAGCGCGTGTGAGGCGAAGGCGGAGCAACCCGAGGGGATCCGGCATAAGAGTTCTATCGTTGCTAGGGCTCGTTCGGCATCACACTTGTCTAGATCAGTTAACCGGTCAATCAACGTTTCGGCAGCTCCGGCTTGTACGGCTTTGTGCCTAGTTTGTTTCAGTAAGCACAAGGCGAAAAGAGCTCGAACGCCGATCCTCAACGCGCGTGGATACGAACTTAGGTTTTTCAATATATCGGTAACGCCGGCGAAGATTTCATCCACATTGCAAATCTCAGATCGGAGATCTGATGATCTCAGCCCGGCGAGAATGGTTTCGATGAGCGAAGCTGAGTTGACTCGTACTTCGATCGAGGAATGGAACAAGAGTTCCGACAAATACACCACTCTGTTCGAATCTGAACTGATCTCCGTGCACTCAGACTCACTGAGTTGAAACATCACCAAAACCGCAAGCGCCTCCTGGCTCAACTCCGACGAAACGGAACTCACATCGGTAAACACAATCCTCATCAGTATCTCCTTAGCCTCATGAGAACAAATCACGTTGCGATTCTTCTCCGATTCCCGAGCCAACCCCTTGAGTCGAACCAAAGCAGAATGACGAACCGAAAACGGATTCGAAACCGTTGAAGCCTGGTTCAACAACGACCTAACCATACCCGGTTCAGCCGGTTGTTTAGGCGTGGGAATTCGTTCAATACCAAAAGCCCGGTTCGCAACACACCAATCTTGTATAAGCCGGCGAAGTGTGTGGTTAGGGATGAGAGTGAAATCCGACAGTGGTGCTCGAGTGACCGGACAAGTGGTGTTGCCGGTAGCAGCCCATGACTCGATACTGGTTCGGTCATAGGTCTGGCCGGTGCTAACAGTTACCGGGTCTCGCATTAATTCGAGTGAGATTGGGCACCTGAAATAGTACGGAACTTGAACATTACACAAATCTAAAGGCTCTATACTTCCAGGCATCTCCAAAGCAAGAACAGATAATTTTTTTTTTCTTTTAAAAAAAGGACACTGGAAATTCTCTGTGAATGATGCGTGGTTTTTGGTTTCGAAAGCTTTATATGAAAAAAAAAAAAACAGGTTGGAACAGAGAGACAAGATCCACACGTGTGACAGTTATAAGTCCGGTCTGTGGAACCTAACTGGGTAACCAAGCAAAAGGTTTGGTCAAAGGAAATGTGCTCACTTTGTTTGGTTCCTACTTTTTCTGTTTTTTTTCTTTTACTTTTTTTCACCCTAAAAACTAACTTCTGATTACACCCACTATTGGTTTGCGGTAATTGTACCATCAAGTATTTTTTCTTTATATATTAGATAATAAATTTATTCATCTATACTATTAAAAATTTACTATTATATGTTATAATAAGGTACACATTAATGGTGAAACGTAGTAGAGGCTCGGGGACCATGGCTCCCCCTAGGTTTAAAGTTTTTTGTAATTTAACTCTTTGTAGATATATACTATAATCCTCCTAAAAATATAAATCGATTTTTATAATTTTTTAAAAATATTACTTTTTTGAATCAATTGTTTTTATGTGAAATCGATTGTTATGTTGGAATACTACTTCTTTTGAATCGATTATTACGTAGCACGTCTAATTGTAACTTGGCCCCTCCAAGATTAATATCTTGGCTTCACCATGAGTACACATGGCTACTCACATGGCACACCATGTGTAATTGTTTAGTTATTCTGTTAGTTACGCCAGTTTTTAACAGTAAAAATGAATTAAATTTTTAATAGAAATGATCAATTTACTCTTTAATTTAATGTACAATAACTATTTTACTCATTTTTTCGAATAAAATAGATAAAATGTAATCTAACTTAAAATCAATCTGAATCTTGATATTTTTAACTATTTTAATTTACAATTTACAATTTCGAATTTTATCTAAATTGAATTGATTAATTTTATTTTAATGAGGTTTAACGAGGTTTTATATTTAAAACAACAAAATTAACTTCAAAATATTATATAAAAGTATTTTTAAGAAATACGATTTTTTTTATTTATTTGAAAATTTTTCTTTTAGACTTACTAATAAAATAGTAGAGGGACTAAAATCATAATTAGACTTTTATCATTGACGTAAGTGTCTTTTGCAATTAAATCCTTATAGTTTGGTGTTTTCATACATACTGCACTATCTTTTTTTTTTGAAAATACCAAATATACTAGGATTAAAATTCATTCAATTTTATTTTTTTATAAAAAACATTGAATTTCTTCTTCTTCCTTTTTTGTGTGTATGGTGCATGCTGTTATGGTTTGTATGTCCCATGGGATTAAAGAGGACAAAAATTAAGGGCAACGCTTTTACAGTCTGGTGCCTGGTGGGGTGTCAAATCTTTGCTTTATTATGTGACTGAATTAAATTTTTAAAAAAAATATAAAATAAAAATCAAACCAATGGCACCTTTCGAGCTTTTGTGGCTTAAAAAAAAGGTGGCAATGACTAAAAGATTCCACAAATATTTTCTTTCTCTTTTTCTTTTTTTTGCCTATAATTAGCTTCATAATGGTATTCTTAGGTTGCTTTTAAAAGCCGTAAGAGTAAAAGTAATAAAATATCAAATACAGAAAATTTTTGGATTCCTTTAATTGGTTTTTTTTTTTAAATTTACTATTCAATTCTTGATTTTCGTATTAAATGGGTTTTGTTTTATGAATTTTGAATATAAATATCTGTTTTAAGATTAATGTTTAGATAATTACTATTTTTTGAGTTTTTATTTAACTTAACATCATATTATATTTTAGCGAATTGAGTTTTAGCTCAATTGGCATGAAAATTACTCCAATGTAAAAGAATATGAGTTAGAGAGTAGTTATGAGTAGTTCTAAGTATTTTATCAAAAATAACAGATATGGTCAAAACTTTTAATAAGATAAGCAATAACTATTAACGACTCAACATGACACTAATACTTATACTAATTGAATTAAGACTCGATAAAAAAATAAAATGTTAGATAAGGATAATGGGAATCTAATCTTAATCAAATAGTGGGAGGAAGAAAGTGATTGGGATATTTAATTATTATGTTTGAATTGTCTGATATTAATACAGTGGTAGTGGCAGTCAAAGGTCAAAGACTAAGATATATGTTTATTTTTATAAACAGAGGAATATGTGGGGTCCACCCTCCAGATTGTCTCTCCACTTTTCTTTTGACCAATCAAAAAAATTCATAAAAAATAAAAATAAAAATGGTGGATAATAACATCAAATAGAAGTGGGTGGGTCCAAAATGAGTGGACGATGTTGAATAGATTGGACCCCTTACAATATTCTTTTCCGCTCTATGTATACTATTTACGTCAACTAAATATCCCTTTCTTATAATAATAGAGAGGTGTTTTTAGTTTATTTTGAGTCGGATTTGAATATAATGGAATGAGTTATGGGTTAGGTTAAGTTTAGTAGGGTTGAGCTGAAAAAATAAAAAATCGATTTAAATGTGTTTGAATAATTTATGAAATTTTGAAAAAAAATATTTAATTTATAGTTAATTTTAATTTTTATGATATAAAAATATATAATTTTATATTTAAAATAGTGAATTTTTTTTTTGAAAATTTAGTGTAATTTAGAAATACTTATGAAAAATACTTTGACATTTTGTTGAATCATATTCGAATGTCATAAAACAAAAGTTATTACATCAATTGTTGCGACGAAGATGAGAGGTTCATGTCCGACATATTTCAAGGGATCAAAACGGAGTTGCAGATCACATGGCTAAATGTGCTGACAGACTCTTTGCTCCGTTTATTTATGAATTGATTATTGTAATTGCCTAGTATTGTCTATTTTCTACTAAAAAGAAATTCTAAAAATAAAAAATCAAATTGAATTATGATGACTGGTTAAAAAAATTTGAAAAAACTCGACCGAATCGAACCGGATTGATATCAACCTTAAAGCTTAGGCTTGAAAATTGTTTTAGAATTTGGTGAAGGTTTGACCTTACCCATGAACACCTCTATAGTAAACATGAAGTGTTTAGATTTTGCATTTCATCATTACGTAAAAGCTTAGCACATATTTATTTTAATTTAAGAATTTTGAGATTTTGGGTTCGAATTTTATTTTATGAAAATTTGTAAATTTTATCTTAAATTTATTCGGATTTTATCTTAAATTTATTCGGATTAGTTAAATGGCTGTAGATTTATTTAATCATATTAATGGATTCAATTATCAGAGGAATTGAAGGGCTTAAGATAGTAAATTTGGAAGGGGATACCTAAAAGAGAGCAAAAGGAAAGAGAGGTGGAAAAAGTCGGTGCCGTTTAGCGGCGGAGGCGCACACGCGTGATGGGAACAGTGCGCCACACGATCCACGCGCCCGCCCTCCTTGCTGTATCCGGTCAACCCGGCAATGAATTGCCGCTACAGCCTACTCAATATTTGCCTGCCCCGATGCACGTGCCAAACCAGCACGTGTTTCCACCTCCTTTGAGTGTAACAGAGTTTATTCATTTATGGTTAAATATTGCTATCAATCCCTTATACTATACGAATATTATGAATTTAGTCTTTACACTCTATTTTGGTTAATTTCAATTCTTATATTTTTCCAAAATATCTAATGGTAGTAATTAAATATGTTAAGTAAAATTTTGGCACGAGCCGTGTATTAAGTAATTGTTAAACATTTTTAATCCTTATATTTTTTCGATTTCAATTCTCATTCAAACAATAACCATTAAAGCTATTAATTAAAATAATCAAATTAGAATATATGAACTAAATTTATAGCTTATGCATCATACAAGGACTAATAGATAAATTTAACCTTTATTTATTTGTTTATTTATTAAACAAGATAAGCAACAAATTTTTTTCACTTGGAATTTTGGCATTCAAAGAAAAACATTATCCAATGACTCAACATTGAATTTTGTGCCCTTTCAAGTTGGTACAATGCATGAAACTTAGATTTTATAGTTTTTAAATTTAGGGTAAAATAAATTTGGATTCCCTTTTTTACTTATGTTCTATCAAGAGTTTCGTCAAGGAACTATCAATAGATTGAGTCTTAGCTCGATTGTTATAAAAATTATTATCAATGTAAGAGGATGTAGGCTCAATTTTTAAGTGTGCTGAAGCACATTATCTTTTTATTAATGAGTTGAGAAAGAGTTATTAGTAGTTCTAAATATTATATCAAAAAGAACACATATCATTAGAATCTATAATAAAATTGTTCGGAAAAAAATTAAAATGTTAAAAGTCTGTCATTATATATTTACTTTATATTTTTATTATCATAAAAATTTAATTTAATTTTTTGAAATTTATAAACATATAAATCATATTTTTACTTATCATAAAAATATATAATTTAATTTCGAATTTTTTTTATTCCCATGTGAACTTGAGGGGTACAAAGGTAGCATATTTTCAAACACCCCCACAAAATAATTTTCTAGTGGAGCACTTCACCAATTCCATTTATCATCCAATAAAATTAATGAAAAATACTCTTTTTTTTTTAAATATCATTCATTGTACTAAGCTCTAATCGCAAATCTTATCATAAATTTAATAGAAGATTTCCAAGAATATGCCATTTTTTTAAAAGTTATATGTAAAAGCATCATTATAATTATAAATATAAATAATATATATACAAAAAATTATGTATTATAAAATTTAAATAAAAAAATAAAAAATATATATAATTTACGTAAAATAAAACTCGAACTCAAACCGGACGCAGACGCAACTTCTAACCCATCAAAAGCATCATTGGCAGGAATATGCCATAAATGATGACAAAACTCACGACAGATTCCCCCTATTTCCCTACAATATTTGTCAAAGTCTAGGGGCTCCTTTGGATCACCAGCAAGTTTCAGTGTGGTGAGATTTAAAGAGTAAAAAAAATTTGAACTGAAACGCAGCTCTATTTGGGGTGTTTGGCAAGCACACCAGTAAGCATTTTTCACCTCACTGTAACCTAAAATATTGGCTGGAGTTAAAAGCTTCAGTGGACTGATTTGGAAGTCCAAAAATAAGAGTAATTATTATTTTACCCCTCCAATTCTTCCTTTATTATTTATTTTATTTAAAACAGATAACATAAGTTTAATATGTCATTATTTAATATGATTTAATTTACAATAAAATTATAATTTTTATTTATAAATTTAGTATAAATACAATTTAATTTATATTTTATTATTTGATTCAAATATAATCTGTAAAATATTTTGATATTTTATTATGAATATAATTTAAAAATATTTTATTGTATATTTAAAATATTTTGATATTTTATTATGAATATAATCTGTAAAATATTTTGATATTTTTGAATTTTTCTCTAGTTTTAATTTATTTTTAATTATTTATTATTAAAAATAAATATAATTGTAATAATTTTTAATTATTTATTAATTTTGTAATTGTTAAATAATTTTAAAAACTTCTATTATATATATTTTTAATCTAATGTCCTTAAAAGTCATTTTCTATTTTCACCTCACCGCTACAACTGCGTTTGAATCCAAACACACACTCCACCGCTGTTTCTAATCTCACCGCTACAGTATCCAATCTCACCGCTACAGTACCTAATATCACCGCCACCGCTGTTTTTAACCTCACCGGAACTAAACACACCGCCCATCCAAACCCACCCTAAGATTGGGTGCTTTGTACTATCGTATTTTGAGGGATTTATTACAAATTAACTCCCCCTAATTGATCATATTCCTTTTTTGCATATTAAAATTGGGTAGTTTTGATTGAATTGAATACTTACAAATATACCACCAATTTAAAAATTGGACCGAATCTCACATTTAATAAAAAAGTACAAATTTCAGTAAAAGATAATGTAATATAGATGAAACACTATTTAAACCGACATAGTACAATGTACAAGGACCAATTGTAAATAAACAAACAAATTGTTTAGATTTGAGTGTTCACAATTAATCACAGTATTCAAAAGTACACAGCTGGGTTTTAAGTTTTGGTGCATGCTAATTGTGGCTGAATTGTAGTTTGGGTCCTTTTATTATCTTTAAATTTAAGATTTAGTCCATGTACTTCTATTAAGTAGATTTGATCTTAATACTTTTGGAATATTGTTAATTAGCGGTCAAGGGCGTAGGCAAGGAGCAAGAATCTTGGCCCTTAAAATGGTAAAATTTTCATTTAGACCATTTAGGTTTGGTGGAATTGTAAGGTTTTTTTTCCCTCTCTTTTCAATGTACATTTTATGGTAAATATTCAAGTGGAGTGTACCTTGCATTTTGGATGAAACAAAGTTAACGTCGTGACATGGAAGAGCTGACACTTGACGAACCGATAAACGACGTCACGGCATGGCGACATGTTCCTTACTAAATCGGGTTTCTTCTCCCAATTAAATTTTGCTATATTTTCTCAATCGAACTCTAATAACTCTAGAGATATTTTAATCAGATTAGTCCACGAATTTCAACCTATAAATAGGGCTTTTAACGACCCTAGAGAGATTGATTCAACAACACAATTAAGAGAGTTTTGTGGAAATTTCGGGAGACCTTATATTTTTGGGTTTGGGTTTGTTTTTGTTTTTCCATCTTATTCTCCTCTTCAATTATTTGCTGCTTTAGTGAAGTTTCTTTTACCCATAGTTTTTTTATCCTTTTTAGACAATTTTTTTAAGTAAATATTTATGTCCAATTTTCTCTATTCGTTCTTGTTTGTTGCTTAATTCAACTTTATCCCCAACAATTCAAGATTTGTTCTTGCTTTTTCTAACAACATTGTCTCCAAAATTTGATCTTGCTATCACTTTTGAAGAATGTGTCTTATACAAATTAATATAATAATAAAATTACATTTTAACTCCGTCAAAAATTATAATTCATTTCTAACGCATTAAAACAATTTTCTCGCCATGACTCTATCAATAGTCTCGGTTTCTTTTTTTCTTTTTTATTGCAACATATCATATTGACATGAGTTTTTGTATTAGAGGGGTGTTTCTTTTCTTTTAAAAAAATATATAATTATTTTAATTAAAATAATTAATAGTGAAACTAATGACATTGTAAAAGTAAAGAGGTTAAATTATGTCAGATTATAGTAAAGTGATTAATACCAAAATATGAACATAAGAGAGGGATGAAAACCGAAATTCGACCCTGAATTTTAGTGGATAATAATGAAGCCATTGAAGGACTTAAAATAATGGGAATTAAGGTTTCTTGAGCTGTGCACGAATAATAAAAGGATTACTTATTTTAATGATGAAGTGACCATTGATTAATGCAAGATTAACTCTTAAGTGATGGACCAATAAGGAAGGAGGACCCCAAACTTAAGTATTGTTGACTTCACCCCCAATTCCGTACTACGCTAAAATATTAAACGAATCTTAAACTTGCCATATATGTCACAAAAAAAATTTGATTTGGCAGGAAATCATATTTAGCTGCATAATTGATAGGAAAACTCGTCCAACTAGGCAAATTTTTTACACAGTTGGCAGGAAAATTCGTCAGTTGGGCAAACTTTTTGCAAAGTTAACAGGAAAGCTCTTCCAGCTGAGTGAGCTTTCATACACTCTTAAAAAATGACCTATTTTCTTAAATTTTTAAAAAATCGACCTATTTGACCAATTAACATTTTTTTCCATATATGACCTATTTAACCCTTAAACTTTATTATGTGAATTTTCTTAATACTTTTATTATATCTAGATAAATTTCGAATGTTTAACTTTCTACTAGAAAAAGGAATTCTATCGCATGCGTATAGGTAAGTAAAATTACATATTTAGAATACAGATTTGTGTTTTAAAATAACATATAATAACTAATAAAATGTATAGTTTGAAATTAATTAATAATAACACATTAAATATGTACAATATCAAAATAAAGAAACAAAATAAATGGTAAGTAAAACAAAATTTAAACATATGAATTTATTAGATTAAGAATACTAAATGAATATAATTATTTATCATGATGTTATCATTAATCATAAGTTTGCGTCCAGTTAATTGAGATACCATCTCAATCAAAAACATTATTAATACTAAAAATCTTATTACATGCGTATGCGTGTGAAAATCACAAATTTAAAACACAAATATGTACGAATGGTGCTATCAATCTTAAGTCGGTGTTGAGTTAACTTTATAACATCAACTCAATCAAATACATTATTAATAAATATACAATTCACGGAGGTAATAAAATGTGCATGGCAAAATTAAAATGTATACAAATGTCAAAACAAAATTTTAATTGAGTGATAAATTAAAAGTTTTACTAACGCAATCAATGCGGGTTCAAAGAATATGACTTATTTTAATTATGAAAAGACATTATTCTAATTTTCCTAATTGAGTTTATAATTTACTCGTTACACCAACTCAATCAAAAGCCTAAACAATCATATAGATATTCATAAATTATTAATTTTTTAATTTTCGTGTTCACATTTTTTTATATAAGATGATTTTGTTCGTCTCCAATACTTTTTATAGTTAAAAACTATTTCTGTATATCAACATGATGTATAAGTGACACATGTCACTATTTGATTATTATGGCAACCACGTCAATTTTTAGTATTTATAAATAGATGAATTTTCTAATAGATATACTCTTTGATTTTATGTACAATGACTAGCTTGCGCATTTTTTTAGTAGAAGGGTAAAATGCAATCTAACTCCTAGTGTCACGGGCTAAAGTACAAATCCCGTGACACAAGATGAGTCCCATGGAGGTCTATCAATTAGATGGGAAACATTTAGCCCACAAGAACTACCCCAATTCAAAAAAATGTTGGAGAAGCCTGTCAATTGAAGCCTAGTTAACTCGATAATGAAAATATGACAACTTAGACTATTTTTAGTAAATAAGAAAATCATATCTTTTAAATTTAATTTGATATGATGTAATATTGTAAATCTCTAAAATGAAGGAATAGGCTAATCTCATCCGTCAATGTAATTTAATCTTAACCGTAAGTTTTGAGGGAGCTCAACTATAAATAGAGAACCTTTCCTCATTTGCATCTCATCTATTGTATGTTAAATTCTTAAAAATAATAGAATTTTTTGACCATTTACTCAAAACACTTTGTGTGCATTCTTTCTTTGACTTATTGTTATTTATTTGCAGCTTCTTTTGGCACAATCGCTTTCGCTATATAAATTGGTGCCTTCAAAGAATTATAAAGAAATCTCACTTTTGGGAATAAAAACTGACTTAGGTGAATTTGAACAAACGAATCGCCTAAGACCACACGGATCGCGAGACAAAAGATCTAACTCTATGACTTTAGTACAATGACCTCCATGATACTTTTTACTCCATATTAACTTTTTAATGTTTAATTTAGATTTTAGGATTAATTTGATAAAAAATCATAATTAACTAATAATATTAACAATTAACTTTTGTCAAATTAACCCTAAAGTTAAAAAAATTACAACCATCAAACTACATTTAACAAATTAAACATAAAAAAAATTTCACAATTAATATTAAATTTATTCTATTAACAAAATCATGAAATTCAAACCTGAAAATATTAGCAATTAACGCTGGCCAAATCAATCTTTAGAATCCGAATTAAACTCTAAAAAAGTAATATCATTATCTTTGAACACCAAAATGTATAACTTTTCAAAATATAGATATCACATTGGACATAAAAAGAAATACAAGTATCATATTACAAAAGGAGTGTCAATCTCGAGGACCAAATAATGTATTAAGCCTAATCTTCAATAATAATCGTAACGACCTAAAAATAATTGTTTTGGAGCTATGATAATGGAACACAATCATTTTTACAAGTGCAAATAAGACACTGGTTCCCAAACTACTTATGTTCTACTCAAGAAAAACTTGAACTTGACTCAATAATTATCGAGCCAAGCTCAAACTATTGGTCAAGCTGAATTTGAGGCTTCGTAATACTCAGCTTCCCAAACTACTTATGTTCGAAGAAAAACTTGAACTCGACTCAATAATTATCAAGCCAAGCTCGAACTATTGGACAATCTGAATTTGAGCTCAGTTATACTCAGCTCAAACAACTTACAAGCCTTATCAAGCTTTCATTTTTAATATATTTATATTATTAAACTACATTATTGCCCATAATATATATCCATTATTAACACTAAGTTTGATTTGAACTTGAATACAAAAATTTATATCTTGGGCCAAGCTCGAGCTTAAAAATAGATGTTCGACAAAGCTCGAGCAGAGTATTGAGCACTGAATTTCGAGTCAAGCTTGAGCTCGGCTCAGCTCAGCTCAATTACACCCCTAATCATTCTCACTGATTAATGCTTCCTATCTTCAACAAAAAACTTTTCTAGCTTGATAGAACAGTACACAAAGTAATCCAAAAGAGAATCTGGGTACACTGGGAAGATTGCATCGGTAACATCAGTTTTATAGTTTTAGGGACTCCAGTTTCACTACCATGATACCAACTAAAGGATGAACAATTTGTGCACCGATTAACATTATATACACCAGAGAGGGCGAAAAGCTTTACAGTAGATTCTGGTTACGCACCGTTTCATCGTTCATGATTTCAGAATTCTTTCTATGGCAGCTATATAGTACTCCTTTGGCATGGTACCAACAACAGACTCTTTCCTCTCTCCATTTTTGAACAGTAACACCACCGGTACGGCCATAATGTTATAAACCTCTGCAACTGGAAAGTCAGTGTCAGTATTGAGAATAAAGCAGCTCACTCTACCAGCATATTCACTTGCAATCTCATCGATAATGCGGTGGACCATCATACAAGGACCACACCAGCTCGCATAAAACTCGACAAGAACAGGGGCATCACTATTCATTACCGATTTCTCCCATGTGTCTTCAGTAACCACAGCAGCTACACGACATTAATGAAAAAGACTATCATTGAATATAGACACACATGCTCTATGAAAATTGCTCTTAATACATGAGAAAAAAAATTGATCAATGTTCCAGTGCACAACAACAAACAAGTTTTTTCAGCTGATAGATCACATTCGTTTTACGAATTAAGCACCTTTCAGAACATCAAATTCACCTGCAAGATCATAGTGATTGTTACGGTATGTGAAAATTTTGCCGGAATCTAATCTACCAGGATCGACATGAACAACATTTTAACAGAATTGTTCTGCATTAAACTTTCCTAAAATTGAATGAAATCAGTTGAATCGCTCTTCTATTGCTTCGGTCCGTAAACCCTAAAGGACCAAACATGTTAGAACATCTAATTTCCAACCAAAAAGACCAAAACATTGGCAAAAAAGTGATCTTTGGTTCTCATAGTTCTAACAAAAATCCTTTCTGAAAAAGGTAACTTTTTAACCTTTTAATGCTAATTCAAAAGCACTAATCCTTCAAAGTTCAAACTATTTCTTAGACTTGGTAGCTAGCTGCTACAATTATATCACTAACTGAGCGTCTTAACACATAATTACACACCCTTTTTGATTGCTTTAAGCTAATAGATTTTGCAAATTCCCGGAAAATATTTGCCTCTTTTCTTTTCTCATGTTTCTGCGCAACCAAACAATTAGAAGCTAGTTGCTACGATTACGACCAATTTGACCGATTCTAACACACATGCAAACCCCTTCTGATTGCTTTAAGCTAAATTTTCCAAATTCCCGGAAATTTTTTGCCTGTTTTCTTTATCAGGTTTCTGGGCAACCAAACAATCAAACAACACTAGATAAGCCATAAAATCACCCCCCCAAAAAGAAAATCAAAATCAAAACCCAGAAAGTCAAACAGTATTATATAATGGAACAAAGAGAAAGAGATTACCTTTGGGGTCATGGGCAAAAAGGGTTTTGAGAGTGATAGAAGTCGCATTGCGACGAAGCTTAAAGGACCCATTTTTCAAAGGAAATGAGATGTTCAAAGAGTTGGGATTAGAGGAAAAATGAGAAGAAATGGCGCGTGGGTGAGCAAGTTTGGTAGCCAAATGAGATGATGGAGTAACCGAAGTAGAAGAAGAAGCCATTGGAGAACAGAAAAATGACGAAAAGAGAGGTCTTTTAACTGAGAAATTAAATGATTTTTTGTACAAAATAGAAGTGTACCTTAAATGCCGAGCCCCATTGGATATGGTGTTAGTGGGTATGGTAGGGATGGGCCTAATGGGCCCACTGTTAATCATTAGCAAATGCATGACATATTTAAACTCGAGGAATTTGATGTTTTAGGTTCCAACTCTCGTTTTTATTAAATTATGTATTAGTAAATATTAAAGGCTAAATTTGTTATTGTCCTAACTTTAGAACTATTACGTTATCTTTCCATCGTCCAAATAACAAAACTAAATAAAATAACGAGGTAAACTAGGTAACTCTTTCAAAAACACCTTAGAAAATCCCTCACGGTACAAAATATTTTGAACTCTCAACTCCTTACTTCCAAAATTCAGCACATAGGCTAAGTAAACTTCGCAACTTTTACTCAAAAACTTCTCAACCTTAGTCGCTGAAACCACATTAGAGAGAAATTCGGTTCTCTCTCCAACGACCACAATCTCTGATCCATCCTCAACTTTCAAAGTGATTCGCTTCGAATCAAAATCTATTTTCACCTTGAGAAAATATAGACACAGAATATAAACTTGAACTTGGATTGGATAAAAATATAGATCCAACTTTATTTTTTGAATTCATATTTTTACTCAAACTCTTTCACTATTCATATAAATTTTGGACTTCGGCCTAACCTTAGAAAAGCCTACAAACAAAAACGTGGATTTTTTGGGATTTTCTGGGTTCACTTTCACTAACCAAACATCATGTTCTTTCTCTTGCAAATTTTATTCTTTGGTACTAATCGAATTAAAAAGTAGAAAAGTAAGGAACATCCACGTCAGTAGGATAAAGGGCTTTTTGAAAGATGAGGCTTTGATTTTGCCACCTGTTTCAGTTCAGTACAAGATTAGAACATGTCTAGCACCAAGACAAAAAGTACAAAAGCTAAACGTGCACGTCTTTTGTTCTTTCTTTTAAGGTTGTTCTTCTGCACATCTCAAACCTAATGTTTTAATCCATCTTTAAGTCACCCATTTTCCAGTTACTTGTACCCATTTAAATTAAATAAATTATTAAAAATTATAAAATTCAGTTTAATTGTTGATTTTTTAGTTCTGAGTTAATCAATTTTTTGTCCTCTTTTAAATCAATGTACAAGTTAGTTTTAAATTCAACTGATCTATCTGACTAATCTAATTTGATTTCAATAGAAATGATTCTAATAACCGGATTGATAGTTAAATAATTTAATAATTCAAAAAAATAAATAAAAAAGTTTATAAAACTAATTAGGGGTGAGCGTTTGATCGAAATAAAATGTAAATGAGCTGACGAGTTATATTTTATCATTCTAACTCGATTTGAATTTTTTCGAATTGAGTCGAATAGAACGAAATTCGAGTCGAATCAAGTAAAATTGTTCAAGTTAAATTTAAAACCTAAGCATGTGAAATTAAAATATTGTTACAATATAACTAATTTCATGTTAAAGTACATAAATTCGGAACCATGTATATTTTAAAATTTTTTTAAAGCAAACTAATTAAAAAGAAGAAGAAGATATTTTAGTATTATAAATTTGAATTGCTAATAAACTTATTTAGTTCCAACATTATTATTTTAGAATATTTTTAAAATTTTAACTTTCTTTATATGTTTTTTAGAATTTTTTAAAAAAATTATAATTTAAAAAAAATGAAATTTGAAATTTTTATAAATATTTTGAATTTTAAATTTTATTTTGATTTCTTTTTTATAATTTTTGTTGAGAGAGATAATTTTGCTCATTTTTAAAATTAGCAATAACTACTAATTTATTATTTGAATTGTAAAATTTAACTCGACTGAACTCAAAACTCGAATAACTCAATTCGATTAACTCAAAATTCAAACTTTTTCTCAACTTTTTCAAATCGAATCGAGTCTTGCTCACTCTTAAAACCAATTCAACTGCTAAATTTTTTACTTAGTTTTTGATTTTTTGCTAGTTCTTTGAGAGTCTTGTTCAATTCTCAATCTGTTGGATTGGTCTAGTCTAATTCCAACAACACAAAAAAAAAAAATCCAAATCAATTAACTTCATAAAACCAAAACAAAAAATGGTCAAATCATGGCTTCAATCCCTCTACTTTTCTCAATTTAATATTCATTCTTTAATTGACATAATTTAGTATTCTACTTTGATACTATTATTAATTGGTCCAAATACTTAACACCGTTAATTTAAAATATTGACGTAGATTTCTCTTAAAAGTACGCTCCTCAACACGCACAATTAAAAAAAAAATCAATATTAACACGATGAGTTAAAACAAGTGTTTTTCTTAAACCAGAACGGTTAATGATATTAATTATTTAGGCTAGGTAATGACTTTATAAAGAGTAGAAGGATCAAATTATAAAGTATAGGGACTAAAGAGACCAAATGAGACATAACCAAGGAATATAGAAAGCTCATGAACTTAAGCTTATCTGCTACAAAGATGGAGAATGTGTTCTAAATTTTAAGAGTGAGATTTAATGGAGGTTAAAAACTAACCATGGTTACTTAAAACAGCCAAGTTTTTTTTTCCTACATCCCTTTGTTTGTGTCAAGGTTTATACCATCTGATAGGCAAAACTGAAGATCGAAGCCAATAAAGAAAAATCTAATATACAAAACTAATAGTATGATGTTCATAATATACATCTCAAAAACCCTTTTTGATTCTATACATACAGATGCCTACCCCTTTTGCAGCATCAATACAGATGATCGATGATCGATGCACGCTGCAATCCCCTCGTGTTCGTACCGCCAGCCGAGATTTTCTACCAAGGGCATGTTATTGTTCTTCTCACGCATTGTTTTTTACGTCCCCATGGTCGATTCGCTTTCTCTAGCATCTGTTCAAATTAGGCAACGGAAAACCGATACATATCGGCATTATAATGAGGTTAGCAATAGAAAGAGACAAAACATGTATGTTATACGGGATATGCGTTTTACTGCTATCGCTATGTGAAAATACGGTGCATCGAAAGGAACATCCTAAAACACGACAGCATTTCGATGAATATCCGTATGTCATTATACTATAGTTTCCGAAAGTTTCTAGTTCTTTAGGCTTTTAAAGTTGCAACAAATCTAAAATCAAGGAGCATTACCTGGTTTTTCTGCATTTCCATCATTTCTTCCTGCACCAACCAAAGTATAGTTAAGGAGGGCCGTCTACCCCACGTTTTTTCAATAAAACATGAAGAATCTTAGTTAGCAGATAATAGGAACCTGTTTCTTCAACAATTCTTGGTTCATTTCTTTAAGCTTTGCCACCTCTGCTTCGAGTTCCAATGTATAGGCCTACAAGAAACTCACAACAGTTGATTCAATATATCCACATAAACGAGCTTTATTCATACACAAAACAAAATGGAGGCTAAATGACCCAACTCACCTGCTTGCGAGCTCGTGATCTTGCAGCTGACTCTCTGTTCTTAATCATTCTCCTTTGCCTTCTCTCAACTACTTTCTCCAAATTTGCACTGCATTTTCTTCCTCGGCCAAATATGTAAGGAACTGGTGAAGGCGAAGTGGTATCGGTGCTGTTCTTCGAAACCACATCAGAAGATATCTGGCTTGCGGGTGAGCCTAAACCAACTATCCCTATCCCACCACCCTGCAGTCCTGTGGTCTGAACCAGGTTATTATTCATAGAAGGGTCACCAATTCCAACCACTGAACCCTTAGCACCCGGACTAGCGAGCTGTGTTGCGTTCATAAGGTGCATAGGAGGAGCAAAAGCAACTACTTGTTGCTTGGGAAAGAGTGGCTGTGGCTGCTGTTGCAGCTGTGACGATGATTTGACTCCACTTGCAAACCCATTGTTTGTATTTGCCTGTTGAAACCCAAGAGCTAAAGCCGAGTTGTCAGCAAAGAATCCACCATTGTTCACCATCCCAATCTGTTGCATATCTTCCCTTACAACACCTGCCCTTGCCAAGAACTCCTCAAGCGTCATCGTTCCTAACGTCTGTTGCCTCTGCGGCAAATTCGCTTCTCCACCAGTACTTCCATTGTTACTGCCACCATCACTTTCTTTCATCAAGTACTTCCATACTTCATCGACCGTTTTTTGACTCAAAGTCCTCGGCAATGTCAACGACCCTTGTTTCTGCAAATTCCCACCAGAAACACCTCCTCCTTCACCCGCACTAACCGAAGCCGTCATAGCTGATTGAGTCTCTTCCGCTGTCGATATATTCCTCAACAATTCATCCATATTCATTGACCCAAAATCCTTCCCAAGTCCACCAAAAGTGCTCTGCAACTCATCAAAGGTCAATGAATATATAGATGACTGCCTAACCAATGGCGAATTTGCAACCGGCTTCAACCCGTTGTTCCCATCACCACCAAAGTTCTTGAAATTTAAATGAGATCCCATTTTCCACAACAGCAAAATATTATGGCCACAATTCAAATTGCCCTATAAATTCCATCAACTAAAGTAGATGAGATGATTATGACATTCACTTTCCTTTTCTTTAACTTAAGATCTAATACATGTTCACCAAACAAAGCAAAGTGCAAGCTAATCGTATATATCATTCTCATTATAGTTCCAATTACAGCCATTTTAATACCAAATTCTATTAAACCAAAATTAAATCTAATCATAGCATACAATGAGCAAAACAATAGACCAAAACTTTCATGTTAAAAGCTTGAAATTTTCAACATTCTCTTCAACAAATAGTAGAAAATATACAATTATACATATAAACAAACAAATTTTCTTGTAAATCCATCCAAATTATGCAGATAATAAGGATAAAGCAGAAGGTGTAGATATAATATCCAGATCCGCAAACAATATATTAATCCTAGAGGTAGAAGCTAATTAACACAGAAAAAAAAAATCAAAGCTTTAACAAAATCTAAAACCAACCCAAATTTTTAACCATAAAACCCATCAACAACATGTAAAATGTTAAAAAAAAATCAAACCCAGTAACAAAAAGAAAATCAAATGAAGGAAAATTATATATTTTTTAATTTTTTTTTTAAAAAAGAAGCTAAATTAGCTCAGGTAACAAAATCCCTTCATTAAAACATTCAAAATAGTTTCTTTAATCAAGCAAAACTAAAATTACAAAAAAAGGCAAACAAAAATAACAAAAAAAAATATAAAACAGTAAAGAACAAAGGAAGAAAAAGGGAGAGAAAGGGTAAAGTATAATAGTGATAGAAGAAACGAAAGAGACTGCTTCTTTTGTGTTTTTTTTTTCTTTACCTTTAAATTTTTATTTTTTCGGGTTTAAAATTAAAACCCAGAAAATAAAATAAAAAAATTTGTTGAAAATAGAGAGTGTGTGGTGGTGATGGACTAGAGCGAGCTGAAAATTGTGTCGTTTTTTCTTTGAAGAAAGGGAAAAAAAAATACAGAGGGGAGGCTTTAGCTTTGTGGTGACGACAAGTGTCTATTGTCGCCTCGACACTTAGTCCAAATTTAAGCAGCTTTTTCCCCAGATTTCTGAGAGGATTTAATTGTAATTTTCTATCGTTTGTAAGGTTAAATTATTGTCTTAGTCCCTATATTATGTTCAAATATGATATTAGTTTATATATTTTATTTGAAATAATCTAAATCCTACTCATCCCGAGTAAGTAATACAGTTAATTGTTTTTGGTTAAAATGTTGACGTGGATTTATAATTTTTTTACTAAGTTAATTTAGAGTTGTCCATAAGTCAGATCACTCAAAAAATGAGATAGTTTGGACAAAAATATAATAAAAAAATAGGGTTTGGCAAAAAAATAATATTAGTTTAAAAAATGTGTCGGGCCTCAGATAAATTTTTTCCAAGGTCGGCCCGAATTTTTAATTAAAAAAAGCCCTAGTATTTTTGTTGTTGTTTTTTCATATTTTGCTGTTGTTTTCTCACTTTTTGTAATTATTTTGCTACAAATTTATTATTATGTTGTTAATATTTGGATATTATATAGTACTTGTTTTACTTTTGTACTATTTTAAAAGTATTTGTTTATTAAATTACACTTATCTTAGTTTTATTTAAGTATAAAGACTTTTCTAAATTTATTTTCAATTTGTTGAGAAACATCTATTTTAATATTTTCAGTGTATTTGATGTATTATCTATTTAAAAAAATTATATAAAAAATAAATTTTAAAAAAAATATGAGTCCAAATTTTAGTATTTTTATCAAAATTGGATTTGAGCAGAAATTTAGGCCTATTTTTTGGGAAGGATTGAGCCCGAGATTGATAATTAGGCCTAAATTTTATTAAAACTCGACTTAGTCCATGAACAACTCTAAATTAATTGAATATCAACTGAATCAAAAAAATGACTTGAAAATTTACTATTAAAAAAGTAATAAACCAAATCTTTAGGGATTGAACACCCAAATTTGATGAGGATTTTACATAAATATTTTACCACAAACCTATGATTTAATTGATAAACAAAATATTTATAAATATATATTTATTTAAAATTATTTTTCATCCAAATCATACGTGAGACATAATTTAAATTATACATCTAAATCATCTTCGAGTATATATGTTATAATATTCAAAATTAAAATATAATACTAAATCTCAAATTTAAGCATAGTAGAGGGACTAATATCAGAATTTGACCTGTTTTGTTATAGTATTCGAGTTGGATGAGATTGCTTTAGTGGATGAGATCATGCAACGTGGGCCACTAAAGTTTTGGTTTGAATTTTGACTTTACATTACCGAATTACTTAGAGAAACGTGTGGTTTTCACAGCCGTTGGATCTGCTTTTCCGACAAGATTGATCGATGGTTCCTTTGAGTTAGGAGTAAGATTTTAATTTATCACGTTTTGTTCATATGATAAAAAATTGTGTATATTGACGATGCGATCACAATTTTCAATAATTTATTATTATTTATTTTAAATTTTAATTTGTAAAATTTTTATTTAATATATTAAAAAATTAGTATTCATTATAAATAATATTTGATTAATCTTAAAAAAATATATGAAGTAAAAAATAAATTGAACTATATATTTAAATTTTCAATTAACGTTAATTCTATCGAAAATAATTTCTACTTTACTTCTTTCCGACAAAGAAAATGTATATTGTAAAATAAAAATATTTTATTCAATTGTAGATGTGATATAATTAAAGTGTTTATTAATGATTGTAATTTAAAATGATAAATAAAACAATTAATTATTGTTTTTAATATAATATTATACTCAATAAAACAACTAAAAAGTGATATAATTGGTTCTATTCGATAAAGATATTAAAAGGGCCATTATTCAGATGGGTAATTTGAAAGTGGTCGGAATTTTATACAATAATGAGATGGTAGACTCAATAATCACTATGGTAAGGAGGATTAAAGAGATTATGTGAACTGAAGGGTAATAGAGGGTAAGATTTATTCCTAGATAATGTAACTTAGTTACCGATTATTTAGTCAAGTTGAGCTTAACATGAAGGTCAAGGTTGCAAGTTTTTTATGTAGCACCAATCGAATAGGACAAAATTAGTGGTGTTTTTGCTCAATTTACTTTAATGTAATTTTTTATTTTATTTATAAAAAAAGTGATACAATTGAGATTTTGTCGATGAATTTAATTTGAAATGTATTTGAAATATTGAATAAAATAATTAATTGTTGTTTTTAATACAATAATATTAGTAAATATTTAAAAAAAATTATTTGTTAGTCCAATTTGAATACATACGGTGGTATTCATAACATTCTTTTCAACCCTTAAATAGAATGATAATGTGTTTCAGCGCACTCGAATTCACGTTTTCCTGCACTGACAACAATATTAATATTAATCGAACTAAAACTCAATCGATATTTAAACAGTGGTATTAAATAAAATATACAAAATTAATATATTTTTTTTAAGAATGAAATGGATTTCACATGTCATAGGGTCGCACCATATCATCATCACATGTGTTGCACCAAATGCACATGATTATGATGCAAACTCTGCATGTTTTTTTGAATAAATATAAACTACACAATGCACATAGAAACAGAATAACAATTTTTTTTTTTGGAAATTTAATGTTTTAATTTTAAAATTTATTCATTTTACTTATTTAATTTATAATTAAAATTTAATTCATAATACTATGATTTGATTTATGTAATTTGAATAAGTTTGATCAAATAATATTTAAACTTTAAATCAAAAAATTGAATATTGAAACACTATGTATTTAAATTTAAAGGAGATCTATTAACAAGTATGGGAATTAAAATGTTGAAAATTAGAAAAAAAATAGTTAAAAATACAAGGATTTAAGTCATGATTAAAACATAAAATAATTGTATTATTTCTAGATTTTGGGTTTAATCTTTCTATTTTTATTTAGACGAATGTAGCTTTCATACAATTCAAATTTATAAATGTAAGTACAGATGTTAATATAGTTAAAATTCTTCTATTAAAGTCGATTGAGTCTTAGCTTGATTGGCATGGGCATTATTGTCAATACAAGAAGATGTGGTTTCGAGTGCGCTGAAGCACATTATCTTCCTATTTATGAGTTGGGAGAAGTTATGGGTAATTTTAGACATTCTATAAAAAAAACCAAAGAAAGAGATTAAAATTTAAATATATTTGATTGCTTGTTTAACTTAATGAAGTTTATTAAAATTTAAATAGAATTTATTGTATAATTTATCGTTGTCTAATTTATTTAGATAAAAATTAAATTATCTGCCTTTTCGATTTTTCTAACTTGAATTTTATTTATTTTTGTAATATTTTTAAAATTTTTAGATACATATATTTTTATAATTTATAGTTTATTTTATATTTTAAAATTTTATATAAATACTTTAAAATTTTAAATATTTTATAAGTACCCAGTTGAGAGAAGGTGTCAAGTTCAAGGGGCTAAATGAATATTTGAGCATTGTAATTATAATTAAATATTTTGTAATTTTCCGTAATATATAATAATAATTTAATTATATGTGTTTCAGGATTAAATTATTTAAATGTGTAAGTAATAAGGATTAAATGTGTTAATATGCAAAAGTCCACGTCACTTTTCCTTATAACGGTTGAGTGACTTAAATTTTAACTTGAGGAAACGTTAATGGCTTTAATCCCTAATTTCTAAAACCCTAATTGGCCCACCCTTGCTCTCTGCAACTCGGCATATCGTCATTCGAATTTGTACACTCATTTTTGCAACATCGTCTTTACCATAACATTTATATGTATGTTCAGGTATGATTATCCGAGCTTTTTTTATTTTTTCCCTTTTGTTTACATTCAATTTAGAACACTGGGTAGTTAAGAGATTTTATTAATGCTTTTGCATTTAGTTTAATGATGGGGTCATTCTCAGAATACATTTTTATTGGATTGAGGAAAAAAGGTGAAGATTATGTTTCCATTTCACCACTTAATATTCACAATTATCTGTAACTTGAATTTTCTAATTAGATATCATAGGGGAACCATAGAATCTATATTGGGTTACTGTTCTTTGTTAATTAGATTAATTAGTTAAATATTTTTGAGTGATTTCCGACCCCTTCTAGGTGAAGTTTTCGAAGTATTAGTTTGCTCAGAGCCAGTGGAGCCTTCAACATGTCTGGTAATGTCCTTGGTCTGGGTTTTGTCTCCCAACTCCGTTGAGAACCATGCAGGATTCGCGGAGTGGGGGTGCCTTGTCTGATTGTGCCGATAACCTGATCAAGTTGATCAAGTGAATCCCATGAGGCTCTCGATGGAATCAGGAGACAAAACCTCGAGCTGGGACAATACTAGACGTGTTGAGGGGTTTGCTGGCTTTGGGTGAGCTACACTTAGTAGACTTCTGTAAAAGAAGTCGGAAATCTCTCAACAAATATATATCTAATTAAACTGCATAGGTAACAGGTTGAACAAAATTTCTCTGTTGATAGCTACTGGTGTTTGTGCCTTGTAATTGCTAGACTTAGGCCATATTTTTTGTTTCTAAATCCAATTTGCAGTATGCCTTATGCATTATCTATTTTACTCAGATTGGTGTCCACCTACAGAAGTAGGCATATTTCCGAAAGTTTGCCGTTGTTTCAAGCTCGTCGCACCTTGTTTTCAACATCCGTGAATGTTCTTCAACGCACATCAGATGAAGACGGTGACAAGAGGATCGATTTCGATCGTCTATTCAAATCCTGCAACCGGTTGCACCTTGCCAAGCTCCTCCATGCCCTTGTTGTTGTTGCGGGGAAAGCTCGAAGCATCTTTTTTTCTGCCAAGCTTGTTAATGTTTATGCCTACCTTGGCGATGTCTCATTCTCGCGCCGCACATTTGATCAAATACCCAACAAAGATGTTTATACCTGGAATTCAATGGTTTCTGCTTATGTTCGAACGGGTCATTTTCGGGAAGCTGTAGATTGTTTCTATCAGTTTTTCTTGACCTCTGGTCTTCGACCTGATTTCTACACTTTTGCTCCCGTGCTAAAAGCTTGTAAAAATCCACTCGATGGGATGAGGATACATTGCTTGGTCCTAAAACTGGGCTTTGAATGGGATGTCTTTGTCACCGCTTCCTTGGTTCACATGTATACCCGATTCAGAGCTTTAGGCAATGCTCGTAAATTATTTGATGATATGCCAGTACGAGATATGGGTTCTTGGAATGCAATGATTTCTGGATACTGTCAAAACAGCAATGCTGCGGAGGCATTAGATGTTTTGAATGAGATGAGATCAGAAGGGGTACTGATGGATCCGGTTACTATAGTTAGCATTCTTCCTATTTGTGCACAGTTAGACGATATTTTAAATGGAATGTCGATTCATGTATATTCTATAAAACGTGGGTTGGAGTATGATTTGTTCGTATCTAATGCTTTGATTAACATGTACGCGAAATTTGGTGAGCTGGCAATTGCGCAGAAGGCTTTTGATAACATGGTAGTAAGGGATGTGGTCTCTTGGAACTCGATAACCTCTGCTTACGAGCAGAATGATGATCCGACCAGGGCGCTAGCTTTATTCTACGACATGCAACTAAGTGGAATTAGTCCTGATTACCTGACACTGGTGAGTCTATCATCTATCGTTGCTCAATTAGGTGATTCTTGGAATGGTAAGTCCGTCCATGGATTTGTCATGAGGAGAGGTTGGATTCTGAAAGATGTCATCTCCGGAAATTCAGTGGTGGACATGTACAGTAAACTTGGTGATATGAGTTCTGCAGGTGCAGTTTTTGAAGCCCTTCCGGTTAAAGACGTGGTATCTTGGAACACTTTAATCACCGGTTACACTCAGAATGGTTTGGCAAGCGAGGCAATCGAAGTATTCGACATGATGCAAAAGGAAATAGCACCGAATCAAGCGACTTGGGTCAGCATTTTACCTGCTTATTCCAATATAGGCGCCTTGCAACAAGGGATGCGGGTTCACGGACTGTTGGTTAAGTCATCGCTCTATCTGGATATCTTTGTCGGAACCTGCCTCATTGACATGTATGGGAAATGTGGGAAATTAGATGATGCTATGTCCTTGTTCTATGAAGTACCGAAAATGACATCTGTCCCCTGGAATGCCATAATATCTTGTCACGGAATTCACGGGCATGCTGAGAAAGCTCTAAAACTATTTAGAGAAATGCGAGAAGAGAGAGTGAAGCCAGACCACGTAACTTTTGTATCACTGCTCTCAGCTTGTAGCCATTCAGGTTTAGTTGAAGAGGGTCAGTGGTGCTTTAATGTGATGCGGGAAGAATACGGGATTGAGCCTATTTTGAAGCATTATGGTTGCATGGTAGATATGTTCGGTCGAGCTGGGCATCTAGAGAAGGCATATAATTTTATAAAAGACATGCCAGTAAAACCCGATGCATCTGTTTGGGGTGCCCTTCTTGGTGCTTGTAGAATACATGGAAACATCGATTTGGGCGCTTTTGCATCCGAACGTTTGTTTGAAGTGGATTCCGAGAATGTCGGGTACTATGTTCTGATGTCTAACATTTATGCGAATATTGGGAAATGGGAAGGAGTAGATAAAGTAAGAACACTAGCCAGAGATATGGGATTGAGGAAAACTCCTGGATGGAGCTCGATTGAGGCGAATAACAAGGTCGATGTCTTTTATACTGGAAATCAAAGCCATCCGAAATGCGAGGAGATATACAAGGAGTTGAGGAATTTGAATGCTAAAATGAAAAGTCTAGGCTATGTTCCAGACTACAGTTTCGTTTTGCAGGATGTCGAAGAAGATGAGAAGGAGCATATCCTTATGAGTCATAGCGAGAGATTGGCGATTGCATTCGGGATTATCAGTACCCCTCCTAAAACTCCTATTCGAATATTCAAGAACCTGAGAGTTTGTGGTGATTGTCACAACGCAACCAAGTACATATCTAAAATCACTGAGAGAGAGATCATCGTACGGGATTCCAACCGTTTTCATCATTTCAAAGACGGGGTTTGCTCTTGCAGTGACTATTGGTAAACATGAATTCGAGAAACAACAAGAACGGAGTACACTCTATAAAGCTTAAGCCGTTGAGCCGGAACTTGGATTGATTATCATTAAACCATACTTCCGGCTTGAGTTGCACTTTATCAGACAACAAGATGTACTCATTCAAATCTGCTTTACTGAGAGAGACCATCAAGCCTGGTTCGAGCCATTTTTCGTCATCATGAAAATGGGGTTGGCTCTTTATATGCTCAGGCAGTTGAACCGGAGCTTGGATTGATTACCGGTGAACCATACTTTCAGGATGATGTACCCATTCAAATCTGCAAACCGATATGACTTAATAGAAAACCTCATCATTTTTGCCATTCTCTGAAGTCTAATTACTTTGTGCTTTCTTTCAACATGTCTGATTAATGTGTTTTATATTTATATATAAATTTTGATACGTAAATAATTTGTATTTGGTTAAAATTCTGGTCGGGTTGGTTGGAATGGGAACTGGCTGGATTATTGGTCCAGAGGACATTGAGCTGATTGATCCAAGAATCGGTATGGAACAGTTGAACCCAACAAAAAGCTCATTGAATTGGACCTTTGAATTGGATTTTTAATAAATTTTGTGAAATTTTTAATGATTTATTAATCGAACCGGTTGAATTAGTTGGACTAATAAACTGGTGGTCGAATTAGTCTAATGCTAAAAACATTTGTTAAAATATGTCATAAGTCATTATAGTTTTTGTAAATTTAGAAGTTAGTATTTTCAGATTTCAAAATTCAAGTCTAACCGTTAACATTGTTAAAATTGTTTTGTTAAATTAATTCAGGTATATTGTATCGTCATTTTTTAGTTACATGGCAACGAGTATATATATTTTTATCGCACCAACCGATTTTAGTATATATATTTTTATCGCACCAACCGATTTTAAAAAATATATATAACAATGTAAATAATTGGATTTAAATTTTGAAATTTGAAAAGTAAAGATTAAATTCTTAAAAAAAAAGTAAAGAGATTAAATTTTAAATTTATGAAAAGTACAAAGACTTGTGACATATTTTTAACTTTTGTATTATATAAATTTTGAAATATTCTTTTACTATTTTTTTTTTTGGTGATTTTAGTCTTTGCGTTGTAATTTGATATTTTTAGATGATTAAAATTTGTTATTAATCAATATATATAATTTGTAAATTTAGTCCTTATATATATATTTTTTTAAAATTTGAAATCTTAATCTTGTTTCAAATAGTATAAGTTATGTCTGCTATGTCAAACTTACCTATTAGTCTCATACTATGCGTAAGTTGCAAATTTATTACATATTTTTTAATTTGATAATTTTTAATTTTTATACGTTTTGAATTTTGAATTTTCAATCTTGATTCAAACCTTCATTTGTTAAATTCATTAATTAAAATGACGTGATTTTGTATAATTATATGTAGAAATAATATAATATATTTATTGCATAAGATTTTAAAAATAACACAATTTAACTTAACAGAATATAACGGTTACCAAAATTTGAAAAGTAAAAAAAGAAAGACTAAAAATAATCAAAATTAAGCACAAAAATTAAATCCGTAACTTACACATAGACTAATGACAGAATTCGATCTCTTTAGCTCTTTTACTTTTTTGAAATGTGTATTTTTTAATCTTGTTGTCAACTCTTTTCAATTTTTCTTTTTACAATTCTTCAAAGTTAAAAATGACAAAGTGGAATAAGATAATAACAGAGGGACTAAATCTGCAAAAAAACACATAAGAGAGATACTTTTTATAGAATTTGACTTTAATATTGTGAGGTGTAGAGGTGGAAGGTGCCAACTTGGAAGAAATGACAAGGGGTCCATCTGCTTATCTGGACTATGCTTCATGCCAACATGGAAACAGGGAGAAAAAAGATCATTCACAGTAGTTTGACTTCATTAGTCCTCACAAGTCTTCATAATTGCCAGCTTAGTCCTTTTGACAATAAACAGCCAAAATCCCCTTTTCTTCAGGATTTTTTTAATTTCATATGAATATTTTTATGAGGGTTAAACAACTTATTAATCATCAGATCAGACCCTTGTGGTAAGGTAAGGCTTGTCCCAAGTCAACTATTAATAAGTTTGTATTTGAAATTGGTCTAACTACGAAATTGGCCTCCAAATTATATATATTTTTCGTTTAGGTACTTAAAGTTTTCATTCTACTTAAAAATTGGATGATAGTCTAATAAAGACATGACATGTGTCATGTTATTATTCTTCAATATCGTATTATGGGATGAAATGAAACAAAATTAATAATTTAAATATCACTTTTGACAAAAAAAACACTTAAGTGAAAAATGCGTTTTAATTTCAAGTCAATTTTTTATTTAAACCATTTATAATTAACAACATCTAGAACCATTAAAATAGGAAAAAAATAATTTTAATAATAACATAATTAATTATGAATTTTGTGCGAATTAAATTTTGGCATTGTCGATTAAGGGTGGATTCTTTGGATACTTAAATATTCAAGTTTAAGTCCTACTATGTGTAATTACGATACGTGGATTTCTAATCCTAATATGTGTCTATGCCTTGAATGAATTTATCCAATTTTTTTTCGGTTCTTATTGTGCTTTATATTGACTTAGTTCCACATCTTAGTTCTCTACACTGGTATTTATTTGTAAAATAGAAACTCTCAAAACAAAATTGTGGATTCCAGTTTTAAAATATTGGGAAGTTGTCTCTACTTGGTTATAAAGTTGGGTCGGGTTAGGCCATTGTATGGTATTAAAGCAATCTTGCTTAAGGTCATCCTAGTCCAAAATAACGTCTTAAAGTTTTATCGAGTCCATCCATATTTGTGAATGATAAACGCAAACCAATTTAGAGTTGGCTACAATTTAAAAATAATTTTAAATTATTTTTAATCTACTATTTAATAATTTTATATGAATTTTACTTTTATTACTTTTAAATATAATATATTTTTTAATGTTTACATTACAGTATTATATATTATAACTTTAATCTTTATGTGTTATAAATCATATAACACATAATAAAATAAAACGCTACGTTCTAATATTCAACGATTAATTTGGGCTGGAGCCTTGAATGTTATAGTCCAAGTTTGACACATATTTTACACAACCTAATTTTATTGCCTATACTCTTCCAAATATGGAACAATACTTCTCATTTGGGCAGATATCCCAATCCTTAAACAAGCGTATTAGCTTTTTATATTTTATGAAAATTGAAAATTTAGCTCGACTAGTAGGGGAGGAAACATAATTTTTTTTTGAGGGGCCAAAACTAAGTTATATATTTTATAAGAACTAAAATGCAATTTTACCAATACATTAGTTTACATCTTCATAGTTTTTAGAAGGAATAAATCAAAATTTTCTCATTTTTGAGAGGTCAAATTGTAAAATTACCATGTACTATTCATAATTTAATAAAATTGAAAAAGATCTAAATGAGAATTTTCCATTTTAGAGAGCCAAGCCCTATTTACCCCGTTGCCGGCCCTACTAATTAGGTAACATTATTAAACCTTATTATTAAATCATTAACATAAAAATAAATCGTTCAACAATTTATAACCAAAAAATAACAAAAAAATTAATAGTTCAATAATTTATATGCAAGGTCTTGTGTTTACTTTACAAACATGTAAATTAGCTTTCCAAATTTTGTAAAATAAAAAAATCTAATTAAATATTAAAAATCTACAAATATTATCCTATCAGTAAATATTCAAAATCATGAAATATAAAATAAATAAAAAAACTAAAATTTACACAAATATTGAAATGAGTACTTTTTTTTTGTCATTTAACTAAAAAAATATAATTTTATCATTAAACTATTTGAACATTTTAATTTAAGTAAAAATTAAATATTAATTTTATTTAATCATAGAAATTAGATGAGATGACAAAGGTCTAAGGGCGTAGTTAGGGGGCTGGTAGGAGCCTAGCCCCCTTAAAATGAAAAAAAATTCATTTAATCCCTTTAAAAATTTAAAAATATTAAATTAATAAAAGTAAAATTACATTTTAGTCCCACTAAAAACAATAAAGATTTAATTTAATCATTTAAAAATCATAAAGATATAGGCTAATAAAATAGTGAAATTGCATTTTTATTATATTAAAAACTACAATTTAATTTCGGCCTCCCTAAACAAATTTTCTGCCTTCGCCCCTACAAAGGTCTCTCCTACTTTACCTAGTGGTCGAGAGTTCAATTCTTGCCTTAGGTATAGAGTAGCTTTAAAACTCATGGTCAGTATCTACCTCTTAATAAGTCCACAAAATGCGAAAAATTAGTTACTAGACTAATAGGGATACATTAAAGAATAAAAAAAATTTAATTTTATTTTCAAATATTGGAATTCACGTTATGTAATTAAGATAGGTATTTAAACTTGAAAAATAAGCTGACCCGAATTATTTAAACCCAATGAAACTTTAAACCGTCCCACACGAAACAAGAATTTAATAAATTTATAAATAATTCACAAACTAACTATTAATTGACAGCTTTACCCATGTGCCCATTAGTGATTAATGAAACTTCTATAATTTTGTGTGGACCCACTTTTGACCCACCTTACCTCCCATTTTTTTTTATTTTACCGATTTAGTCCAATTGAATAAAAAAATATTGTGAAGTATATATCATATCATCACATGTTACAAGAAATAAGTCGTGTTAAATTATTTGATAAAATTAACCAAAAAAATGGAATTAGCATGATTGTTGGAACTAAATGGTTCGGTTGGTTGAACCAAGAATCAGTAGTATAAAATTGAATGGGTTTTAAATTAGTTTAAATATTTTAAAATTTATGAAATAAATGTTTATCTTTCTATTATCATTAATTTGTATTTATTATTTTCCCTTATTTACATATTTTTTAAAATAAAAAAACAAGGGATAGGAAATGATACAATTATAGTAGAAAGATTAAATTCGTTAAAAATATATAATTCAGGGACCTTTTAGAAAGTTGACCAAAATTATTAAAACAAACCAAACAAAACCATATCTGTGTATGACCGTATATATATAGAGACAGAGACTCACACTTTGGAGAAACGTACTAAACACTTTCGAGAAACGTCCCAAATTTTCCTTCTTCGTTCCCCCCAACCGACCTCCAAAAAACCATAGCCGCCGTGAAAACAGCGGCTTGTGACGGCGTTGCTGAAATCATGCCGAAAAGTTACCGTCCTCCGCCTCCACCACCTCCTCAACTACAACCACGGCCTTTATACAAGCAACGCTCGTGGTCTCCCGACGTGGAACGAGACGAGGCGTGGCTGAGACGGAAGGAAAGCCACGGCCACAGCCACGGCCTCCGCCGATCTCAGAGCTTCTCAAACGATGATTTGGAAGAGCTCAAAGGCTGTATCGAGTTAGGTTTCGGTTTCGAACACGACTCGCCTGAATTGGATCCGAAGTTATCCGATACTTTACCCGCTCTGCCGTTCTACTGTGCCGTCAACCGTCAGTACAGCTGTAGATTGTCGAGGACTTCGTCGGCATCTTCGATAGGATCTTTCAGTGACGCTGGCAGCACAAACACCATAATTGATCAAGGTCAGTTTTAAATTTAAAGTAATTTTAAAATTTTCTTATTAAGTTGAAATTAACCGTATTAAAATCAGGTTCTTGATTGTTTTATTTGAATTTCTTGATATAGGCGATGATCCTCAAACGGTTAAGACTAGGTTGCGACAATGGGCGCAGGTGGTGGCTTGCTCGGTGCAGCAAATTTCAGGGAATCCAAATTGATTTGCCGTTGGAGGGTTTTTTTGTATAAAAAGGATAATGGAATTTGATGTAATTAATTACATTTTCATTTAGTTTTATATAATTTATGAATTTCAATTTTTTTTTTGTAATATATGATTTTCATTCCATTGTAATATAAATTTTGATTATTGCTTTTGGTGGTTTGGACAATATTTGCCTTATCATTTCATTGTAATCTAATTTTATTTATATATTAATATTAATCATTTTAATGATTATATATTTTAAAATAACAATAATTAAAAAATTATTAAGAACATGAAAATTTTGTATCAAACTATATGGCTGATATAAATGTTTTGATTTTGAAATTTTCGAAAACGTTTTTGTGTAATCTTTTATTTAAGAAAAATTATTTTAAATTTATTCACGTAGAATTTAACGTGACATTTAATAGTTTTAATAACAAAAGGACTTAAATGATATAATTTTAATAGTTTAGGATGTAATTGAAATATTTTAAATTTTAAGAATTAATTTAGTTTATTTTTTTATATGCACTATCATATTTGATTTTTTTTTTTTTGGAATTACGTTTTATGTGAAGTTTTATAACGTCGAAATTTGAAGGTATTAATGTAGGGACCAAAATATTTACGATATGATAAAGAGATTTTTGGTTAAATATTATTCATGAACTTAGTAACGTTAATATGGAATCTAAAATGGGAATTTTTTTTTGAGGGTCTAAAATGGTAATATTGAAACATGGAAAAAGAAAAACTTGTCAAGTGCTATAAGCGACGCATTTTGAAAATAAAAAGGAAATAAAAGATTTCTTTATTAAGAAATTGGAAAATATAACTAATTAAAATATTCCTTGCCTAAGTTCGATTTCATATCCTCACCTGTCAAGTAATTGAGTTTGTTTAAACACTAATAGGTCAGTTGGAGATAGAAAAGGTTTTGCGGCTGTAGAAGGAATTGCTTGTGATCAAAATGGAAAATGGATGCTTGGCTATAACAGATACTTGAGGAATTGATATGTGTTGGATGCAAAATTATGGGGTATATTGGATGGTTTAGCTATCCTGATCGATCGGGATTATGCTAATGTCTTAATTCAATCTAATAATCTTGAGGCGACTTGTAACACTTCAAACCCATATCCGTTGTCTTAATTCAGAGCATTACCGAGTAATCGTAATCTAAACTTTCATTTCAAATATTTCTAGCAAAAAAAAAAATGATTCATCATTAACATGCATAGAGTCACTTATTAAGCTTTTGAGGGTTTGATAACACTTTAGAAATGATTTGAGACTAAATCGGGAACATTGGAAAATTTTAGGAAAAAGTTAGAAAAATTTTAACTGCAGGGATTCACATGGCTGTGTGGTTAGGCCGTGGGACTCATACGGCCAAGTCACACGCCCATGTGTCTCGCTGTGTGGGGATTCGAAGGAGGGACACACAGCCATGTCCCAACCCATGTCTGTACCCGTGTAACTCTCTAACTTAGGTCACACAGCCAAGCCACACGCCCGTGTGCCAAGCCGTGTACCCTTTGAAATGGCCTCGCACGTCCGTGTGCTAGCCTTGTGTCTTACACGCTCGCGTGTCTAGGTGTGGACCTAAAATGTGCTGTATACAATAAATTTACCATTTCCTACATGCTTGGACATTAAATAACTTAAAAACCATTCGTTTAACATGTTCAAAACACTATCAAACACATTCAAAATATGCCAAAACAATTATGCTAGGTGCCTAACCAATATACCCTCATTGGTACCACATTTATATCATCAAAACATCAACCAATTTAAAATTATAAACATGTCAAAATTCATCAATTTGGCCTAACTTAAATCTACCTAAAACATTAACTTAATTTCACATGCACATATCTAGATTTGGTTCAATTTACCATGTCATAATATGGCTTCAAACACAAGCACATGTTTATATGTATATACCAAACCAACATTACATTTATAACCTTATTTACAATCTATCCACCAAATAACTATCATTTAGACGTCCTAGGTACATGTCGACACAAAAGATAAATATCACCACATTTAAGTTTGGGATCGTTGTTGGATACTGAATTGACAATCAAAAGTGAAGTACCTAATTTGCGCACGAAAAAACAAAACCGTATGCTGAGTAAAACTCAATGCTATTTCTATAATCTAAATATTTAAAGACAATATAATATAATATGCACAGCTGAATTTTAAGCCCATATTAATGTCTAGTATCATAACTATCATATGCTGTCATATTTCATTTGTTAAACAATGTCCCAATTCACACAATTGCTATATAAATAGTTATTCACATATCAAACCACATTTATTTGTACAATGGCATTAGCCATTCAATACTCAACTCATGAATACATCATTTCATACCATACTCAATTCTCATCACTTGCTATATAATAGCTTTTCACAATTTGATCCATATATCATTTAAACAATAACATTATCCAATTCATGAGTACATAACTCATGTATCTCATTTTCATGTTTCAAATCACTATCCTATCTTCAATTTACATACAATATCATCCAATATCAATCATAGTACCGTTTTATTTAATTACCCCTATTAACACGACTCAGACTCGGACGGATACACGGATCCAACCAACACACCAGTTTGGCACCCACTGCCTCATCAGATAAATTCGAAGTAGTAACTGCGCCCAATGCTATATAAATTTGACACCTAGTGTCTCACCAGTTTAAGTAAATTGACACCCAGTGCCTCATCCACTCGAGGTCGAAGAAATCCCTAAACTCTTCCTATCCTATGGCATGCCATCTATATCCAACTCAACCCGATACAATTAATAGGGTTTAATTTCACATTTTAGATATAACCAGTATCCAATACTAATTTTTCATATAATCAAATATATACACATGAATTAAATTCAATCTATAATAATCAATATCCAACTTTCACATTAACACATATATTCATTTCAATTCAATAATTAATACATTCAATATGTATCTACCAATTCAATCCATTTCAATCAATTATCAAAATGTCAATTACTCACCTCAACACTTACCATATGCATTAAATTGAATTATAATAATTAACAATTAAGTTCGGATTATAGAAATACAAACTAGGAATTTCAAGTTATTCCAAGTCTATTTTATCTTTCCCCTTTTTAGTTGAGGATTCTGATACAACGTTAGCTACAGAATTAAAATAATTAAAATTCATCAATGCAATAAAATTTCAATTTCATATTGAATATTTAATATATTGAATATTTCAATTTTTATTCAATATTTACCTAAATTCCAATTTAGTCCCTAAACCGAGATTAATTTTTTTATTATTCACATTTAATTGTATGTTTTCATACAAATTCCACTTTAAACTAAATTTAACTCCCTATTTTCACTTAAAAATCTAAATTTCAAAATTTTCACAATTTAGTCCCTATTACTCAAAATTTACAATTTATTCCACAATTTAATCCTTTTTCATTTCTAGCTTAAAAATTTATCAATTTA
Organism: Gossypium hirsutum; assembly: GCF_007990345.1. Taxonomy (NCBI): domain Eukaryota; kingdom Viridiplantae; phylum Streptophyta; class Magnoliopsida; order Malvales; family Malvaceae; genus Gossypium; species Gossypium hirsutum. The sequence goes on from NC_053426.1 coordinate 111,154,846, forward strand.
ATCACTAATACTAAAATTATCCAACATTAAAAACATTTATAAACTTAATAATTGCTAAAATTTTAACATGGGTCGGGTTGCCCTAGGTACCGAAATTCAAAAAATATAAAAATTACAAGAAAAGGGACTAAATTGACTAACCAATTAAACTTTAAAAAATTAGAACCCTAAGACCGTACGTTCCCTTCTTTTCTTCTTTCTTTCTTTTTCTTCCTTAGTTTGTATGGCTTTCTTTTTTTTTAATTTGTTTTATTATACATTAATTAATTATTATTATATAATATATACATTTACTTAATTATTAAGTTTCTTAATATTATAATATATTTTAACTATAACTATTATAATATATAAAAAAAATTTACACATATAAGTCACTAATACCATCCACTTAATGGAATAAGGTATAATTTCTTCTTTAGTCTCTTTAATTATTCTTTAATCTATAATTCAACTTTCACCCTATATACAATTTAGTCCTTATACCTAATTGCTTTTAATTTAAGTAAATTTGTTTAACCGAAACCTAATTAACTACACCACTAACTTAGTAAATATTTATAATAAAATATTTACGAGTCCGATTTATGAAAACAGAGTCTCAGGAATACACTTTTTGACACCCTTGACTGTCGAGTTGTTACATGACTAAAGTCATTCAAGAGTATTCTTCTGAGGATTCCAATTCTACGTTAATCAGAAGAATTCATCAACTTTTGCTGTAGTTCAGATAATGGAATATATGCCACATCTCTAGAGAGAATAATCAAGATGCTGATAACCTGGTCAAGCTAGTCCAAGATAGACGTTATGGTTTAAGTGTGTTTGAAGTATTCCTATTGGAGGGGAAGGTTTAGTTTTTTTAACTAGCTTGTTTAACATATTTATCCATAAAAAAAAAACGGTTGATTGAGTCTCAGCTTGATTGTCATCAGCATTGTTGTCAGTGCAGGAGGACATGAATTCGAGTGCATTGAAGTGCAGTATCCTTCTATTTAAGGGTTTGGTGAAGGGCTATGAGTAATTCTAGACATTGCATCATAAAGAACATATATGATAAGAACTATAATAAAATTAATGTTAAAAAAAGTGATGATTTAAAAAAAATAGTTTTGTTAACTTGAATTTAATAGCAAAAGCAACAAATCCAAATTCCCTCTCTTTATAAAGAAAACTTACTTTATTATTTTAGTGAATTGATATATTCTATTCTATTAAAAAAGAGAAGTGTCGATTCACTCATTCTAAGATCGAAAGACAATTAGGGGACACAAGATGATTGTTTAATGCATTAGGATTTTGAGTGGAAAGGAGTCTACTAAGTGATATTTTAGGGTATTTATAAGAGAAGTAAGAGTCTTATGGAAGGTCCAACCAGGTCCAAATTGGTAGGGATATAACAAAATACTTTAAGGCAAGCTACACCCAATGTCATAAAATTATTAGTAAATTTATATTTCAATTACTAAACTATTCAAAAGTTCTTCATTTAAGTTATTAAATTATTCAAAAGTTATTATTTAAGTCTTTTTTTTCCCTAATATAAAAAAGTTTGGCTAGTGAGCTTCAAGGGACGATTCGATGATAATACGATGGATAAGTACCCATCAACGAGTAGAATAACATACATTAGATCTAAGTTGATATGACGGTCAATATTGGAGATTAGAGAAGTACTGTGTTTTAGTTGTTTTATTTAAAAATTTTATATGCAAAGATTAAAATACAATAACACTTTTATAATAATATTTATTGCTTTCTTGAAAAAATAATTTGAGTCAATGTTTGTTTAACTTCTGACATCAAATTAGTCAAAAAAATTATATATCTTTTATGTATTAAAAAATAATATTTCAAAGGTAATTTTATCTTTTGAATTTTATATAATATCATAAATAAATAAAATAGTGCTTAAAAAATCCTCTAAACTATCACCTCTAAAAACAAATCATATATTATTTTTTTAAATACCGACATTTAAATGATAGATTTATGACACACCTATAATGTTGTAGGCCAATTTTGGGCCCTTTTACAAAATATCCACAGCCCAATTTTATCCACACTTAAACCTCAACCCATTTCATAAACCTAATACCCATCTAAATTAACCCAAATAAAACCCAAGTACAACCCAATTACCCAAACCCCCTAAAACCCAAATACAACCCAATATCAACCTAACCACTACCCATGCCCAAATTAGCCCAATAACAAATAGCCCAATTCTAACCCTAGCCCCTCTCAAAAAAACCAAAACTTTCAGCCAAGGGACCCTAAGCCGCCGCATGCTAGGCATACATCTGCCCGAGACCTGGCACCAGCCACTACCACCACCACGCCACTGCTACCCACCATGCTTCTTTGACAACGGCCATACCCTGCAAAAGGAGACAAACACTAAGACAGAGGCAGATAATACAGGAGCAGTAGCAAGAGGTTTAAAATATTATTTTAAAATGGCTATAAGAGCCAATCCAATTGTAAACAGGGGGATATTTTACAATATTGAAAAGAGAAAAAAAACACAAAAATCCCTCCAAATTTTGAACACAAAAGAAACATCAATAAAAAGGTTGCATTTTTTTCTTTTTTCCTCTTCTTTCGAATATTTTTTCTTTCTTTTTTTTTTGTTGTTTTTTTTTCTTTCTTTATATATACATATATTATTAAGCAAAAAAAAATACCTTTTTCGACCACCGTGGGCGGTGGCCTGCGCCAGCGACGGACGGCGGCCGACGATCGGCCGGTGACCGGCCCCCTGGCCGGATTTCCTTTATCCCCTCCATTCTCTCTTCTTTCTCCCTTCTTTTTTTTTTCTTCTTTCTCTCTTCAAAATGATTTTTTTGGTAAAAAATTGGCCTTATATAGCCCTCCAAAACGACGTCGTTTTGAGCCTACCCGATCCGACCCGATCCAAACCTGCCAAGGATCCGTGTGTTTTCTATTAATGGTTTATTTATGCGCGCGGTCCTTTCGCTTTTTCACTCTTTTGCAATTAAATCATTTTTTATTTTCAATTTGGCCCCATAATTTTTGCGCCTTACGATTTAGTCCCATTCAATGCTGTGCGTTTTGGAGGTTGGGCAAATTTCCCTTTTAGCCCCTTCAATTTACGCGCATGTTATAATTTCGTCCTTTTCTTTAGTTTTTATTTCAAGTTGGCCCCAAAATTTAGTTTTTAATTCAATTTCATCATTTTTTACCTTTTTTCGTTACTCTACTTTAATTTATTATTATTATTATTACTTCTAATGTGCCCATATTATGTATTGTACTATGTGTATATATATATTTATATGTTACGTACTTTTAATATTATATTTATATATATTATTACGTATATTTTTAATATGTATGTATTCGTGAAGTATTATCAATAGTTTATTATTATTATTATTAGTTTCAAAATGTATATATTGGGTTTATATTTTAATACTACGCTATATATATTTTGTATTATGTATATATATTTTTAAATATTATATATTGAGTATTTCTAACGTTATTACTATATATACGTACGTATTTTTATCGCATAAATATTTTTATTTATCACTTCTAATATATATATATCGCATACGTTTTATATCGTATATTTCCCTTATTTATTTTTTATTAGTTATATGTTTTTTTATTTCATGTACATATCTTTATATCATCTTTATTATTATTAATCTTAATACATGTTTTATATATGTATATATTATGTATATTTTAATATTATATTATATGTACGTATTCATATTATAGTGTTTTTAGTTACATATTTTTGTACTATATTATTTTATTAGTTTTAGTTTCAATAAATATTCTAATGTGTATATATATATACTTTAGTATCATAGTTGTATACTTTTATACGGTCTTATGTACATATATTTACACGCATATTTTCTTTTATATACATTTTTAATATCACATATGTATATGCGTTTTTACTATATTAGTTAGTCTTTTTCCCTATTTTATATATATATTTGAAATACTATGTATAGTATATTTATGACTCCATTACTATATATATCTTATGTACACACTTTTAATATTATTATTATGTATATATATTCGTTGTTTTTATTTCATGTTTAATATTATCATTATTTACGTTTAATATCGCATGCATGATTATTGTTTTTAATATTATTATCCTATTTATTATTTGTTTTAATATATACCTGGCACTTTTATTTATTTCTATTTCATATCAATTTGCTTTGCATTATTTCGAAAATCTTATTCTTGTTTTCAGATTAATTTCGAGGCATAAGGCAACATATCGGTTTAACACCAAGTCGTCAATTTCATCGCTATGCTGGGTGAATATCAATCGACTCGTGTTAAAACTGTATATCCTTCTAAAAAAAATAAAAAAGATTGAAAATTCTTGTCTTTTCAAATGGATCACGATTTAATCTTATATTGAACTCGTATTTTTGAAAATCAAGACAACACGTGTTTATAAGATACCAATTTTGGGCGTCGTGAGGGTGCTAATACCTTTCTCGCGCGTAACCGACTCCCGAACCCTAAATTTTCTCTGGATTTTAACGTAGACCTAAACTCAGCCTTTTATTTGTTTTAATAAGAGATCTAATAGGTGTTAGATCACACCTAGGAAAAAGGATCGGTGGCGACTCCCTGTTTATTTCAAAAATCAAACGTCAAATTTCAAACTTTTTTTCAATAAATCGCCACAATTAGCGACCAAGCTAAGCTAAAATTTTTACGTCGCTACAGATGACGACTCCGCTGGGGACCCTTTTTTCGAGTTGAGCATATGTTGTTAAAATTTGCAAAAATTCTTTGTTCAAAAACATATTTAGTCGTGATCCTTAAAATTTTAAATTTCGAAGAATCATTTGTATCGTGTTGTAAATATTTTCCTAACTTGTTTATCATCCGTTTTTCAGCTCTAAGTTTTTATGATTCTAGTTTTTAGTTTTAAATAAAGAGAAAAGGTTTGCAAGTTTCTCCCCACACTCCGTGCACATGCATTTTTGTTGCATAACATGAGCACTATACCCGGGCTCCGTCCCTATTAAGTGAAAGTAAACGCTACGCCTGCGTGAGTTAACTCGTTCCTCCGCACAGGCTAGTGAATACTTTCGGGTTACATATGACTTATGCTTTCGTGAGTTAACTCGTCCCTCCGCATAGGCATAAGTAAATGTAATCCCTCGAATTGATCTCGTAAGCCTATGATGGGCCATGATCGAGGCTCTGTACTAATCTTAGTAGATGACAGTACAGACGATTCGAGTATCCATCTAGAACCAAAACCGCATATAGTGAACCATACGAGCCATCCAACTAGAGCCGTGCCAAACCTCCGTCCGTTTACTAGTCACCTAAATAAGTACACGGGAAAAACACATCTTACCTTCTGTTTCTTTTACACTTACGCTTTCTATGCAAGGGAATCGAGTCCATTGGACCAAGTAGCTTAATTTATTAGATTGTCCACAGTTTTTCTCTATTCATATGTGTTGTGCTAACCAAGTTTGTTTGTTTTTATTTTTATTTTACATCATGCATTATAGGCATCATATTAGGAAGGTGTTGACTAGAGATCGGTTGCCAAAAAACGGGTTTCTAATGAAAGAGTCAATTATACAAACAATCGAGAGGAATGGCGCGGTTCGAGACTGGTCTCTAAAGACTCAGAAAGAAAGAGGGGATAATCTAGTGGAGGGATGTATTGCCAATTTTCTCGAGCACGTAACTGTAAATGTTCGCCAGAATAACCTTGAAGATTTGGTTCGGGTTTAGAATCAGTGGGACTCGGATACTAGAGGTATCTTCACCGAGAGATATGGAGACATAGCCAACTTGATTGCTGTCAACATAGACGAACGATTGATCCAAGCCATGGTCAGATTTTGGGATCCGGCTTATGCATGTTTTATCTTCAACCAAGAAGATCTGACTCCGACTATAGAGGAGTACGCTGCTTTGCTCTGTGTCGATAATGTACAAACATATAAGATATATGTGAAGGAGCCTAAGCCAATGACCTTCAAGAAAAAGTTAGTAAGATTGACAGACATGACTGACGCGTGGGTCGAAAAACAGATAAAGAAGAAGAATGAAACCATTTGTATCCCATGGTCTTCCCTACGAGACTTGGTTCTGAACCATCCCGACATGTTGAAAAGGGTAGATCTGTTCGCTCTGGCCATTTACGGTTTGATCATCTTTCCGAAGGTCCTTGGACACATAGAAGTTGCGGTAGTAGATTTCTTCGAAAGATTAAAACAAGGAATCAACCCTGTCCCAACTATCTTGGCCGAAACCTTCATATCACTAAGTAGTTGTAGGAAGAAAGGGAAAGGTCGTTTTATCGGATGCGCGCAGTTACTCAATGTTTGGATTCTGAGCCACTTCTGGAAAGTAGAGCGCACACCGTTCCATATGTTTTCTAAAACATTCTCCCCGTTAGAAGCTTATCTCAAGAAAGAATGGCCGAAGAAGGTCACCGAACAACATTGGGTCTCAGTCTTTCAGAATCTTCGCGCCGATGACGTAACTTGGAGAGCCCCGTGGATACACCCGTCAGTTCTGCTATACAAGGTCGGAGATCAAGATTGAGTGCCACTACTCGGGTTATGGGGAGGAGTTGGATATGCTCCGTTAATGGTCCAAAGGTAATTTTCTTCACGACAATTTGTACCCGCCATCGGAGGATTAGCACAATCAGAGTTTGCTTTTGCGGGTGAAGGATATATGAAGAGGGTCCGAGATACTGCAAAGTCTTGGAAGAAAATTCATCACATGGAATTAGCTCTATATACTGATACCCTCACCCAAGATTACTACATATGGAGAAGACAACGGGTGAACACCCAGCAAATCTCGTCGACAAATTACACCGTCCAGAATCCTTTCTCGACAGAAGTGCCATCCGAGCTAGAAATAGCAAGACAGGAATTTGAGCGCGAAAAGGTCAAAATGTTAAGGGACATTAGTATTCTTCAAGAAGAAAATTACCAGTTGAAGATCGACGTCCAGATCGAAAGGTCTAAAACCGAGAAAGTACAAAAAGAAGTTGAAGTCGTAAGAAATGACTTAAGGGACCTTCATCTGGAAAATAAAAAGTTAAGAGTCACTATCAAGAATAGTGGGTTGGGTAAGTCGTCAATAGAATGGAGAGAAGAATTAAACAATGTTAAAGGCGGAATGAAATTTTGGAAAAAGAGGGCAGAGAAGGAGGAGGAAAAGGCTGCGCGGGTTATGATAGAATTGAGAAAGAAAAGCGCTGAACACGAAGCTATGTCTACCAAATGGACAATCAGTCAATCTGAACGTCAAAGCTTAAGAGAAAGAGTACGGGATCTAGAAGATGCGTTGCGAGCTCGTCAACAATAATTGGATACTCTCTTAAAAGCCTTGGAAGAAAAGAATGATCAATATGATAGAGACACTCACGCTTATAAAACGGACCTCCAAGAAAGAGAAATGCAACTTGGCTTTTTGATCAACAAAATCAGTGAAGCGGCTGTGCACATGGTACAACTATCAGATGAAGCAGAGGATCTCAGTTGCCAATTCCCGCCGAGCCAACAATCGAGCATATCAGAGTTCTTAGAGCGAGTAAAGAAATATAGCGATATAGCTAGGAAGTTTGTGTAATGGCCGAATAAAAAATGGCGAAATGTTTTGTAATGAACTCTTTTGATGAATGAAATGCCTAATAGGGACTATCTCGGGATCAACACCAATTTCTCGCATTTCTTTCATGACTGACATTTATTCAATATTTATTCATTCATTCATTGCATATACATATCCCATAATTGTTCGCTAAGGTTAGAATCTTATAATTCGCAGTTGCAACACTTAAAATCTGGAACCACGCCATTCGTATAAAACCCGTTGACAAGCTAGAGCAATGGAGGCTGAGTTCAATAAAAGAATCGAAAGGATGGAAAGAGTCTAGAATGAATTACAAGAACAACTGGCTAAGTCACAGCAAGAAACGAGAGATTTGATAGTAAGATCTCGAGAGGAATCACTTGAACAAAAGGATCAAATGGCTAGAATGATAGAGATGATGTCAGTTTTGGTCAAAGGAAAATGACCCATGCAGAACCCCGACAGTATGGAACCTCAATCAAGAATTAATCATGACCAGGATCCACTCTATCCCCCAAGATTCACTCCACCACATGCCCACGTAGCACAAAGAGGGTATACTCAAAGGGAATCCACAGGCTTGGAACAACGACCTATGCCAGTTGCTCATTTAGGGCAAGGAACATTTATGTCAAATCCCGGAGCAACCCCTGCCAATCCTGTAGTTCCAGATTTAAATGATCCAATCGAAATAGCCAAGTTGAAAATAGATGATCACGAGGCTCAAGAGAAGTATAAGAGTTTGGAAGAAAGACTCAAGGCAATAGAAGGCACTGAAGCCTTCTCGGTACTAGGTGCTAAAGAACTCAGTTTGGTACCTGATCTAATTCTGCCTCCGAAGTTCAAGGTGCCTGACTTCAAAAAATACGATGGGACAAGATGTTCAAAAGTGCATCTTGTCATGTTTTGCCGAAAAATGACCGGTTACGTGAACGAAGATAAGCTACTTGTACATTGTTTTCAAGATATTTTGGTAGGATTGGCTCTTCGGTGGTACAACCAGCTCAGTAAGAAAAGGATCCGATCCTGGAAAGACTTGGCGTTGGCATTCTATGAGCAGTACAAACATGTATCAGATATGGTGCCTGATCGGATGACTTTACAAATGATGGAGAAAAAACCGTCAGAAACTTTTAGACAGTATGCGTAGAGATGGAGGGACGTCTCAGCCCAAGTGGAACCTCCACTTACGAAAACAGAGATAACCGTCCTTTTTATCAACACCTTAAAGACGCCGTTTTATGACAAACTAGTGGGAAGCTCCACGAAGGACTTCGCGGATATTGTAATATCCGGTAAGCTTATAGAGAACGCCGTCAAGAGCGGTAGAATGGAAGGTTAAGAAAGTTCAAGAAGGGTAGCGCCCATGAAGAAGAAAGAACCAGAAGCCCACATGGTGGGAATGGGAAGCCGTTATACCCCTAATCCATATCCAAACCAACCCCGACCTCAAAATTATCCACCTCCGGATTTCTGTTATCCTCATCAAACCCCTTACTGCCAAACACTACCTCCTCACTCTTCTTACCCTGTTTATGCCTCAAGTAACCTGAGACCAACCACCATATTCCCACAAAATACAATACCCGCCCAAGGTCAACCCAAAAATGAGCAGAGGCCAGCAAAACCCAATTCCGAGAGACCACAATTTACCCCTATTCCTGTGTCATATGGGGAACTGTACCCAAAACTTTTGGAGAAGCAATTGATATCCCCGCATTATATGGCACCCTTGAGGCCCCCATACTCGAAATGGTACGACCCAAATGCTAGTTGTGTGCACCACGCTGGGAACCAGGGACACTCTACGAAAAACTACCTTACCTTTAAAAGGAGAGTTCAAGGACTCATCGATGCGGGTATTCTGCGATTTGATGGTACTGATGGTACAACAGGGAACCCATTCCCTAACCATACCAAAGGAAATGTGAGCACAATGGGGAAAGAAGATGAAAGGCAAGTCAGAAGATGTGTTTCAGAAATAAGGATACCTCTGCAGAAAATCTGGGAGGCACTGGTTAAGAAAGGATTGCTCAGTCGCCTCGACGATAATCTCAGAAAAGAATGTTAGGTTTTTTGTGATTTTCATAGAATTGTAGGGCACGACATTCAATTATGTGGGGAATTTAAAAGGTTACTGCAAGACCGGATAGATAATAAGGAGATTGAGATCATTAATGAAGGAGAGGCCAATGAGAGAGAAGTATGTGCCACTAACAATCAATCGTCAGGTTTTTCGTATAGCACCGATCGACCATTCGTAATTTATTACGATGCAAGGAAGGAACCGGTGAAACCAAAAATGATAATTGAAGTACCGTCTCCTTTCCCTTACAAGGACAATAAAGCAGTACCATGGAAATATGACGTTAATATCGTCACACTTGAAGATGAAAAACCCAAAGCCATAACTGGAAGCGTCGGGGAAGTAGGTCATTTCACTCATAGTGGAAGATGTTATTCGAAGGAAGTGAAGAAGAACAGTGACTTGAAACAGAAAGGAAAAGCACCGATGCACGTGACCGAAGATGAGTATGAAATTGTGCCTGAACAAGAAGCTAACAAGCCTGTGGACGAGGAGGAAGCACAGGAATTCTTAAAATTTATCAAGCACAGTGAGTACAACGTGGTAGAACAATTGAGTAAGCAGCCAACGCAAATCTCGGTATTATTTCTGCTGTTGAATTCAGAACCACACCGGAACGCTCTGCTGAAAGTGTTAAATCAAGCTTATGTGGCAAACAATGTATCCGTTGAAAAACTGGATAAATGGATGAACAACTTGAATGCGGATAATTTCATTTCTTTTAGCGATGATGAAATACCACCTAATGGTAGAGGCTCAATGAAATCATTGCATATCACAACCTGTTGTAAGGGCTATATAATACCAAACGTGCTCATCGACAATGGATCGGCACTTAATGTCATACCTTTGGCTACACTTTTCAGGATTCCGATGGATTTGTCCTATCTAAGGCCCTGCCATTCTACAGTAAGGGCATTCGATGGAACAAGACGAGAAGTTATGGAAAAAATCGAGATCCCTCTAGAAGTGGGTCCCTACATATACGATGTTGAGTTTTAAGTCATGGACATTACACCATGATACAATTGTCTCTTGGGAAGACCTTGGATCATTCTGCTGGAGCAGTCCCATCATCCCTCCATCAAAAGGTGAAATTTATCATGGATGGTTGTTTGGTCACTGTCGAGGGAGAAGAAGACATTGTCGCATCTATCTCTGCTGATGCACCATACCTTGAAGTAAGCAAAGATGCAATAGAATGTTCCTTCCGATCCCTTGAATTTGTCAATGCCACATTCATCGCTGAGGTTAACAAAATTCTCGAGCCAAAACTGTCGAGAAATACCAGGATGGGTATCAAGTTGACTATAGGAAGGGGAGCTCGAGCGAGAAGAGGTTTAGAGAGATATCTGCAAGGAATAGTTAGGGCTTTAAGGCCAGTACACCACAAGGCCCGATACGGTTTAGGTTTCCAACCGGACATGCGTCAAAGAAGAAGGCAGTGGAAGAAAGATCAGGAAAGAAGGATCGCGAGAACCTTAGGCCGAGAACCAGAATGAGAGCCTATGGAATTCCCTCTTTTGTCAAGAACATTTACGTCTGCGGGAATGATATACCCGGGGCGAGATAATGCACAAGGCACAATGTTAATGATCGAAAAGGGTTTTCAGAATATCAGTATAAACGTCATTGACAAAGGAGCTAACGCAAGTAAAGACGTCTCAAGCATACGCCCTTGTCCCCTGGGTTTCAGGTTGAACAATTGGACTGTCGAGGATCTTATTGTAGTTTATAAGCCTTCAGAGTAATGCTCAAACATTAACATTCTGTTATGTCCTTAGATATAATAGAATTCTTTTGTAAGAGCCTGCATTCGCTCTTTATCATTCAAATGAATATCAATGAAGATGCATTTTGTCATAATCTTTCACATTATCACTATTTTCATAATCATTTTCTCATTTCATAGCCAATCCTTACATTTGCCTCATGCCATGCCATAACATTTCGTTTGTTGGTTCCAATACTTGGATGCCCCTCTATAGTTTCCTTTTCCATCCAACTTTCAGGTGCTCAGATGTCAACAGCATGAACAAACCCGTTACGAGTCATGAAATCGATTTTGAGAAGGTTGTTTGTTTAGGAGAATTCGAAGCCGAAGAAAATGCTGAAGACTATGTCTCGTCTCCTGACTTACTAAGAATGGTGGAACAAGAGGATAAACAGATTTTGCCTCATCAAGAATCTGTTGAAACAATAAATCTGGGAATTGAAGAAAGGAAGCAAGAAGTGAAGATTGGGACTTCTATTTTAGGGGGCATCAGGCATAATTTGATTGCTTTACTCCGCGGGTACAAAGATGTATTCGCATGGTTATATCAGGACATGCCAGGATTGGATGAAGATGTAGCGGTCCATAAGCTCCCATTAAAGCCAGAATGCAAGCCCATTCAACAAAAGCTAAGACGGATGAGGCCTGAGATGTTGTTGAAGATAAAAGAGGAAGTCAAGAAGCAATTTGATGCTGGCTTCCTACAAGCCTCCAAATATCCAGAATGGGTGGCTAACATAGTCCCGGTACCAAAAAAAGACGACAAAGTACGAATGTGCATGGATTATCGTGACCTGAATCGAGCAAGTTCTAAAGATAATTTTCCCTTACCACACATTGATACGTTGGTGGATAACACAGCAGAACAGTCATTGTTTTCTTTCATGGACGGATTCTCGGGGTATAATCAGATCAAGATGGCCCCTGAGAATATGGAGAAAACTACCTTCGTAACAATGTGAGGAATATTCTACTACAAGGTGATGCCACTTGGGCTAAAGAATGCTAGGGCAACATATCAGAGGGCTATGGTGACGTTATTCCATAACATGATGCATAAAGAAATAGAGGTCTACGTCGACGATATGATTGTTAAATCTCGAGGGGAAGAAGAGCATGTAGTGAACCTGAAGAAGTTGTTCGATAGACTGAGAAAGTTCCAGCTAAAGCTTATGAGGCATGTATCATGGGACTTCGTGCAGCTATTGAACGAAACGTCAAAACTTTAGAGGTATACGGAGACTCAGCCTTGGTGATTTACCAAATCCGTGGAGATTGGGAAGTGAGAGACTCGAAACTGGTTAAATACAGTGGTCTAGTGGCAGAGTTGATTAAAGAATTCGAAGAAATAACTGTTAATTACCTCCCACAAGAAGAAAACCAATTGGCTGATGCCCTGGCCACTTTGGCTTCAATGTTCAAAGCAAACAGAGAAACAGAAATAATGCCTCTTCAAATGAGCATATATGAAGTCCCTGCACATTGTTTCAGCATTGAAAAAGAGCCAGATGGACGGCCATGGTTCCATGATGTCTTAGAATATATCAAGAATCAAAAGTATCCCGAACAAGCAAACGAGAACGACAAAAGAACAATCAGAAGAATGGCAGCGGGATTCGTTCTTGATGGGGATATCCTGTACAAAAGAGGAAAAGATCAGGTGCTCTTGAGATGTGTAGATGCTGTTGAAGCCAGAAAAATACTTAAAGATGTCCATGAGGAAATTTGCGGGACACATGCCAATGGTTTTACTATGGCCAGGAAGATTATGAGACTCGGATATTACTGGTTGTCGATGGAAAGCGACTGCATTAATTTCGCACAAAAATGCCATAAATGTCAAATTTATGGTGATAAAATTCATGTAGCCCCTTTGCCCATTCATGTCATGACTTCTCCGTGGCCTTTTTCTATGTGGGGCATAGATGTTATAGGGCTAATTTCCCCAAAAGCTTTTAATGGACACCGATTTATTTTTTTAGTTATTGATTACTTCACAAAATGGATAGAAGCCGCATCGTTTGCCAATGTGACGAAGACTGCGATTTGCAGGTTTTTGAAAAAGGAAATCATTTGTCGATATGGCTTGCCTGAAAGAATCATTTCAGATAATACTTTGAATTTGAACAATAAGATGATGAAAGAAGTGTGTGAGCAATTCCAAATAAAGCATCATAACTCCTCGCCCTATCGCCCAAAGATGAACGGAGCTGTTGAAGCGGCCAACAAGAATATTAAGAAGATTATTGGGAAAATGACCGAGACATATAAAGACTGGCACGAGAAGCTACCATTTTCTTTGCATGCATATCGCACATCTGTACGGACATCTACGGGGGCAACTCATTTCTCTCTGGTCTATGGAATGGAAGCTGTGCTACCTATCAAAGTTGAGATCCCCTCTCTACGAGTCTTAATGGAGTCAAAATTAGAAGAAGCAGAATGGGTTCGAGCTCGATATGACCAGTTAAACCTCATCGAAGAAAAACGTCTAAAGGCAATTTGTCATGGACAGATGTATCAGAAGAGAATGATCGCGGCTCATGATAAGAAAGTACAGCCAAGAGAATTCCACGAAGGAGAACTCGTACTGAGAAAGATTCTCCCAATACAAAAAGACTTCCGAGAAAAATGGGCGCCAAATTGGGAAGGTCCATACGTCGTAAAAAAGGCATTCTCGGGCGGAGCTTTGATTCTCACCGAGATGGATGGGAAGGAGTTACCGAATATAGATGCTGTAAATAAATATTATGCTTGAAAAAGAAAACCAAGATGAAAACCCGAAAATGGCATCTAAAAAAAAGGGTGATCAAGATGAAAACCCGAAAAGGGCGTATTGATTAAACACAAAAGATTAGGATGAAACCCGAAAGGGCATTCTAATGAAGAAAACCCGGGCTTAAAGAACAAGGCGTTTTGAACGGTGGGTCAAATAGTGAGACTACAGTATTTGAAGCATTTCTGAAAGCTCGAAATCTTCTATGCAAGATTGAGGAACGTGGAAGAGTTCATGCATTGAATATCTAAAGCATTTATATTCGTTGAATGCAATCCCTTTTCTCTTTATGACACTCTTTTACTATCATTGGTTAACTTTCTTTGTTTGCTACATTTTAAATGAATAAATGTGAGGTATCCTTTTGTCCCTACCTGACCATTATCATGCATCTCATTATGTGGTTCATTTACATGATAAATAGTGAAATGACATACTCTAAACAAAAGAAATGTTAAGCATTACCCGGGGAAGAATTTGATAAGTACAAGAGCCTCAACGCAAGGACGAAGCTCAACCAGGGGCAAATGAGTGATATCTGAGAAACACAGATTATTCGTGAAGCTTGAGGAAGGGTGCGGGTACTGAAGAGATAGTCAAGAGTCGAAGCAATGAACGCGAATCATCAAAAATCGTGACGAAAAAGGGATATATGACAAACATACCTAAAGCTCATAGCATAATCATGTAGGCATAAAGGCATTTAAGACAAACATGTGCATATCATGATAACATTAGGCATGACATATACAGGTACTCCAGCAAAGCAAGAGGATATGATGTTAGCTGTACTGAATCAAGGAAAGACACCTGAGTTCCACCAGACGACATGTTCTGGTATTTTGATGTTTATTTCTGTTTTTAAAAAAACAAACTCATGTTGCAAGAGGTGAGATGAGCCTTGGGTCATATGCTGAGGTATTTTCCATTTCTGTTCTTTAATTTCTACGGTTCAAAAAAAATCAACTCATATTGCGAGAGGTGAGTTGAGCCTTGACTGACACGTTGAGGTATTTTCAATTTCTGCCTTTCAAAAAAATCAACTCATATTGTGAGAGGTGAGTTGAGCCTCAGGACACGCTGAGGTAATTTCAATTTCTGTCTTTCAAAAAAAAAATCAACTCATATTACGAGAGGTGAGTTGAGCCTTGGGACACGCTGAGATAATTTTTATTTCTGTTTCAAAATTCAACTCATACTGCAAGAAGTGATTTGAGCCTCAAGACACGTTGAGGTATTTTCAATTTCTGTCTTTCAAAAAATTCAACTCATACTGCAAGAAGTGAGTTGAGCCTCAAGACACGTTGAAGTATTTTAAATTTCTGTCTTTCAAAAAATCAACTCATATTGCGAGAGGTGAGTTGAGCCTCAAGACACGCTGAGGTAATTTCAATTTCTGTCTTTCAAAATAATTAACTCATATTGCGAGAGGTGAGTTGAGCCTCAGGACACGCTGAGGTAATTTTGATCTCCATTTTCGAAAATCAACTAATATTGCGAGAGGTGAGTGGAGCCTCTGATCACATGTCGAGGTATTTTCAAATTCTGCTTTTCAAATTAAGTTTCAAAAACCAACTCATATTGCGAGAAGTGAGTTGAGCCTTGGCTCACACGCTGAGCTATTTTCAATTTCTGTTTTTAATGTCTGTTTTTTAAAGAGTCAATTCATATTGCGAGAAGTGAGTCGAGCTCAGGATCACACGTTGAGTAAAGAATCAATATTACAGCTGATTGAAGACACCAGATTTTGTCTCCCTGAAGTTGCAGTGGAGTTGATCGAGGATATCAGATCTTGCCTTTCTAAAGTGGCAGAAGAGAATACCAAAACCTTATCTCACTGAAGGATAGAAGAGCAGATTGAAGTTGTAGATCTTATCTTTCTGAAGTTACAGTAAAGCGGATCGAAGCCACAAATCTCATATCCTTGAAACTACATTGGAGTAGATTGAAGCTATAAGGCCCATATCAGAAGATGCAATGAATTGAACCAAAGCTACAAGATGCAGTGGACTGGAGAGAGATTACTTGAACAAGAAGAGTACCAAAGACGTCAAGACTTAGCAAGACTGGACAAAATTGACCTTTATTTGTGTTTTTGCTCTATTCCTGTTACACGACAATGAGCAAAGAGGGGCAGCTGTTGTAGGCCAATTTTGGGCCCTTTTACAAAATACCCACAGCCCAATTTTATCCACACTTAAACCTCAACCCATTTCATAAACCTAATACCCATCTAAATTAACCCAAGTACAACCCAATTACCCAAACCCCCTAAAACCCAAATACAACCCAATACCAACCTAATACCCATACCCAAATTAACCCAATAACAAATAGCCCAATTCTAACCTTAGCCCCCCAAAAAAAAACCAAAACTTTCAGTCAAGGGAAACCATAGGCCGCCGCATGCTAGGCATGCCTCTGTCCGAGACCTGGCACCAGCCACTACCACCACCACGCCACTGCTGCCCACCATGCTTCTCTGACAACGGCCATACCCTGCAAAAGGAGACAGACACCAAGACAGAGGCAGACAATACAGGAGCAGTAGCAAGAGGTTTAAAATATTGTTTTAAAATGGCTATAAGAGCCAGATCCAATTGTAAACAGGGAGATATTTTACAATATTGAAAATAGAAAAAAAAACACAAAAATCCTTCCAAATTTTGAACACAAAAGAAACATCAATAAAAAAGTTGCATTTTTTTTCTTTTTTCCTCTTCTTTCGAATCTTTTTTCTTTCTTTTTTTGTTGTTTCTTTCTTTCTTTATATATACATATATTATTAAGCAAAAAAAAAATTATCTTTTCCGGCCATCGTGGGCGGTGGCCGGCGCCAGTGACGGACGGCAGCCGACGATCGGCCGGTGACCGGCCCCATGGCTGGATTTCCTTTCTCCCCTCCCTTCTCTCTTCTTTCTCCCTTCTTTTTTTTCTTCTTTCTCTCTTCAAAATGATTTTTTTGGTAAAAAATTGGCCTTATATAGCCCTCCAAAACGACGTCGTTTTGGGGGCTGCCCTTTAACCCCAAAACGACGTCGTTTTGAGCCTACCCGATCCGACTCGATCCAAACTCGCCAAGGATCCGGTGTTTTCTATTAATAGTTTATTTATGCGCGCGGTCCTTCCGCTTTTTCACTCTTTTGCAATTAAGTTATTTTTTATTTTCAATTTGGCCCCATAATTTTTCGCGCCTTATGATTTAGTCACATTCAATGCTGTGCGTTTTGGAGGTTGGGCAAATTTCCCTTTTAGCCCCTCCAAGTTACGCGCATGTTATAATTTCGTCCTTTTCTTTAGTTTTTATTTCAAATTGGCCCCAAAATTTAATTTTTAATTCAATTTCGTCCTTTTTACCTTTTTTCGTTACTCTACTTTAATTTATTATTATTAATACTTCTAATGTGCCCATATTATGTATTGTACTATGTGTATATATATATTTATATGTTACGTACTTTTAATATTATATATATATATATATTATTACGTATATTTTTAATATGTATGTATTCGTGAAGTATTATCAATAGTTTATTATTATTATTATTAGTTTCAAAATGTATATATTGTGTTTATATTTTAATACTACGCTATATATGTTTTGTATTATGTATATATATTTTTAAATATTATATATTGAGTATTTCTAACGTTATTACTATATATACGTACGTATTTTTATCGCATAAATATTTTTATTTATCACTTCTAATATATATATCGCATACGTTTTATATCGTATATTTCCCTTATTTATTTTTTATTAGTTATATGTTTTTTATTTCATGTACATATCTTTATATCATCTTTATTATTATTAATCTTAATACATGTTTTATATATGTATATATTATGTATATTTTAATATTATATTATATGTACGTATTCATATTATAGTGTTTTTAGTTACATATTTTTGTACTATATTATTTTATTAGTTTTAGTTTCAATAAATATTCTAATGTGTATATATATATACTTTAGTATCATAGTTGTATACTTTTATACGGTCTTATGTACATATATTTACACGCATATTTTCTTTTATATATATTTTTAATATCACATATGTATATGCGTTTTTACTATATTAGTTAGTCTTTTTCCCTATTTTATATATATATTTCAAATACTATGTATAGTATATTTATGACTCCATTACTATATATATCTTATGTACACACTTTTAATATTATTATTATGTATATATATTCGTTGTTTTTATTTCATGTTTAATATTATCATTATTTACGTTTAATATCACATGCATGATTATTGTTTTTAATATTATTCTATTTATTATTTGTTTTAATATATACCTGGCACTTTTATTTATTTCTATTTCATATCAATTTGCTTTGCATTATTTCGAAAATATTATTCCTGTTTTCCGATTAATTTCGAGGCATAAGGCAACATATCGGTTTAACACCAAGTCGTCAATTTTATCGCTATGCTGGGTGAATATCAATCGCCTCGTGTTAAAACGGTATATCTTTCTAAAAAAAAATCAAAAAGATTGAAAATTCTTGTCTTTTCAAACGGATCACGATTTAATCTTATATTGAACTCGTATTTTTGAAAATCAAGACACACGTGTTTATAAGATACCAATTTTGGGCGTCGCGAGGGTGCTAATACCTTCCTCGCACGTAACCGACTCCCGAACCCTAAATTTTCTCTGGATTTTAACGTAGACCTAAACTCAACCTTTTATTTGTTTTAATAAGAGATCTAATAGGTGTCCGATCACACCTAGGAAAAAGGATCGGTGGCGACTCCCTGTTTATTTCAAAAATCAAACGTCAAATTTCAAACTTTTTTTCAATAAATCGCCACAATTAGCGACCAAGCTAAGCTAAATTTTTTACGTCGCTACATATAACACGAGTGAAAAAATTATGTAAAAATATATTTAATTAATAATTTACATAAAAAAACTCAAATAATGCTTTAGTTGAAATGGTAAAGTTAAAGGTTTTATATGCATTGTGCTTTTCCATTATGAGTAATTTTTATTGATTTATAAACAAAATATAAAAAGATAAAAATGCCCTCATGATAATTTAACTTATTTTATAAAATGAATAAACTCTTTAGTAATTTAATAAATAAGTTGAGACTCAGTTGATATGTGGTACCAACTTAATCAGGACTTTATTGTAGTATAGATAAATATAAAACATTTACATAAATTGATTTATCCCACATTGTGAATGCCACATAATCTAATACTTCTGCCAACAACAGAAAGGAAAAAGCGATTAAAAATTTGGTATTAACATTTAAAGTTCAAAGTTCAAATCCTGACAATAACTTCTCTCTCAATTTATAATATCCCACAAAACTGGGGGCAAATTTAAGAGGGGTAGGCAGTTGCCATGACACTCCTAAAATGAAAATCATACCATTTATTTTTTTATAAATAATAAAAATTTAAGTTAATATATGGTAAAATTGTACTTTAACTCAAAAAATAAAATAAATTATGTTTAATCCCTTAAAAATAATTAAATAAAAAAATTTCTTAAATATTTATAATTCAATTATAGCTTTTATTAAAAAATTAAATTCCGGGTTTACCTTTATTAAAAATGATATACATTTTAAAGTTTTTAAATAATAAAATAAATTATATTTAAATATCTGGTTGACAATTGCCGAAGATATTAAAGCTGACGTGGGACCCATCTGATGTATTGACACGTGTAAAAAAGTCGCCATTTGGAGCCTTTATCGGCCCAACACCGTCGCTATCTCATTCCCTCGCGATTTTTTCCCCGCTATAAATTGAAAACCAATTTTCTTTTTCCCTTTTAATTTAAAAACAAATTCCACCTTTTTTATTTTATAAAAAAAGAAAATAATCTCCGGCGGAGTTTTCCGTTTCCGGCTCCATATTCGAATCCTCTAAGGCTTGTGCTAGTGAGTTGACTCGGATGAGCTGAGAGCGTCAGAGATTCTACCGCAAATGCAAGACTGGTAATCTTCCTTTCTAGTTGAATTTTATCTTTCATTTCAGTAATTGCTTTGCATGTGTTATTCTCCGTTTATAAATTTTAGTAGTTAGCTTTTAGTGATATGACATTGTGACTGCAGATTTTATTTTTTTTGCGGCAATTGTTAAGGTTCTATTTTCAGTTAGAAAATCATATTAGGAAAAGATAAAGAGAAGAGAAGATCTATTTATTGAAGGATTTAGCTGATTTTTGTGTTTTTAATTGCTGAAAGAATGAAGATTATATAGTAAGTGTCTTTATAACCTTTAGTTTGCGCATATATTTATATTCTGGAATAGTAGGTCACACAGGCTGTAGAGCACTTTTGAGTTGCTTTAAAATTTGAAAGCTACTGATCTTTTACTGAGAATCTCAGTTTTTATGATGCCAAATAGTTTCGTAATGAAATGGAAATTGGTATGTGAAATTTTAACTAATATATTTATTTAGCACACATTACTGCTTGTTGTTTTTTGCTTTTTGGCCAACTACTGAATATTTGAATTATTTACTGGATCCTACTCTTTAAATGCCAATCATCAAGCAAAATCTTGATGTGTAGTTGTGGTGATAAATTTTTTGGAAATAACCACTGAAATATTATAATATGGATAAACAGAGTGGATTACCTTGTTAATTTGGATTTGCTTTTTCTTTCTAAATGTAAATTGAATTTCTAATAAATTTAGTTGTGAAGAAAGTTTTAGGGTTCTATTTCTCACTTTATCTAGATAGAATTGGCCGCAATTTTGTTCAAGATTGGTCACCGATGGTTTTTGAATGGTATAATTTTTTCTTTTCTTGTTCTTTATGCTTCAGAAACTTTTTCAAAGTTTAGACAGTAGATGTTTACCATTGGACAAGTCCACAAATACAATGGTGGATTCGGAGCAAAGGTTGAGTGGATAATCTATTCCAGATTCTTGTTTATATGCTATCAATCTTGAAGATATATGCTGATTGCTGAGGTTAAAATTCAAGGGCCCTTTTTCTGTGTGTGTGGAAAGGCTATGCATTATTCTGCTTGCCAATACTAAGCATTTAAATACAAATAGTGTATTAAGACAACCTTAATGGAAGAAGAGTGTTCGCTTGGATTTAATGATTATTAAATTGTCTTACTTGATATTTCTTTTATCAGTTCCCCTCATTGCTGTGTCTATGGATCATTATACTACGAAGCTATGGCACCAGACAGTCGAAAGAGATTCCTGCCTGAACTACTCATGTGGTCTTCTTCCTGTTTTCCATTTTGGGCCTATCTTGCTTTCCAAGTCTCATTTGAATGAGGTGTCTCCATTAATAAATGCAACTCTCAATATTCTTTCTTCTCTATTGAAATTCCTTCTCAATCTGCCCAGACAGCCTCTCTTTCCACACCATTTGAACTTGACTCCTGAACACAGCCATTCCTCACCACTCTCCAACATGGCAGCAAGTTCTCTGCCACTGGCAGCACTCACACGACCACTTTGAAAGCTTTCGTACATCATTCTAGGGTCATGGAGTTGATTATTATCTTGAGAAAGAATTACACAAATATTTTTAATGATCACAAAAATATAGTTCTCTCTCAACATTTTCAGAACGCGATAACTCCCTCATTGCGAGTATGATACCATCACTTCCTTAATTCATTTAGTAAGGGATTCTTCCGGAGGTGATTAGGTTCCTTATTAAATTGCCTTGCTTATTAATTCTTCACTTGCTATCGATGTATATTTTCCGTGAACAACTTCAATACTGGATTCCTTCAGTTAGTATTGCAACTTTCTCTTGCACTAGCTAGCCTCCCAACCTAGGCTTAATTATTTGTTTAGCACCTTATTCATCTGTCTGCTAATGATAAATCTATCTGAGAAATCCAAAAAGGTGAGGACAATTGGGTAAAACCTAGCAGAATGATTCTTCAGCTGATTGAAGTCACTTTGGATTGGATGGTAAGTTAAAGAATGTCCTCTTGTTGTAGGAATCTCTTTGTTCTTTATAAGTTAATCTTACTTAAATTATTAGATTTTTTCTCCACCAATATTTGTTGTTTAGTTTTCTCTTTATAGCTATAGCTCTCTTTTCCTTGTGTGTTTAGTTCTAACGTTCTCCTTTGTTGTTTTAATTTTTAACTCTGCAGGATCAAACTATGGTTTGGACAAATGAGAAGCAAATGCAACTCTTATCTTGATTTCTTAGAAGCATCATTTGTTAAGCAGTTGCATAGTTCTACGAATTTGCATGGCTGTCACTGAGAAGAGAAAACGTGGGAGCCTTGTGCAACCCCACAACTTCCAGCAAAAGGTCATAGATTTTCCCATCAGGTCGGACACTTAATCTGCTTATTATCTTCACATTGTTGTTTTTATTTCAATTAATTGCTTTGCGCAATAACTTATATAGTTATCTTGTCAGATTTTGGTTCTACAAGTTGACTGCAAACCGAAAGATAAACTATCAGAGTTATGACCCTTTGTTCAGCAGCACCCGCTGATTCTTGTGATATCATGGGATGTTCACGGTTACATCACTTACACCTGCAGGAAAAAGCAGCTCAACTACATTTCCTGTTCCAAGAGAAATTGTGGTGCCCAATGATGGAATCTACATCTACTCAAGAAGTAATACAAACTTCTCTCACAAATCAGCAAGGAATTCAGGGCAGCATCCCATATATCAGTTCTGCAACTACAGCTTGGGTAGCTGTACCGCTGGTAAATCTAATTAGGCTTCAATCTGCTGGTATATATATATCTTCTCTTTGTTCATTTCTAATACAAGTTTCAATATTCCATGCTAACTGAACTCATGTATACTTTTGAACTTATGTGTGAACTTTGCCATGAACCTTCATCATTTTCCTGATTCCTGTGGAATATATTTAGATAAGAATGATTAGAGTTTTGATTTATTAATTTTTACTTAGCTTTAGTATTTGGTCTTTCATAGAGGTGTCAGATCAGAACTTGGTGGATGAAGACCAAGGAAAAAAAACCAGCAATGTCCGGTGCAAAAAGCTTGAAGATGATGGCAGTTCTTGATGCTTCGAGCCACGGTCAAGTAAAACTTTAACTTTATGCATGCCACTTAATTTTTTTGTAAAAATATTGTAAGTCTGTTTGAGACAATTTTTTACATTACATGTTTGTATACCTCACATTTATTTATCATCCATGAACTGAAACTCTTCTTCAGGTGAAAAGTGGGTACAATAGAGAACTCAATCTTCAATAAAACATATGCAAAAGGAGAGAAGAAGAAATTGGTGTGGAAGGGGAGCTGCCCTGAGAGCTCTGTCTACTCATACATGTTGCCTGGTATAGCCGTTCACAATCGCAATTGCCTAAAATAAACTCTTCGAGCCAGTTCCTTCGTGTGGCTTCAAAAGCACTCTTTAGAAGTATTTTGCCAGTTTTGAATGGCAAAAACTCTTGTTTAGCATTGTTTTTGCTGCAAAAACAATTACTTTTGAACAGTCAAAAGCAATGCTAAATACGGACACTCCCTCATACTTTGATCCCTACTAACCCTTCAGATATTCCACTAAACAGGGCCAAAGTAAAAGGCTGTTTAGGTTTTTCTTTTATACAACTCTTGTTACTATCAATAACTTTCTAAACTCTTAACTTGGAAGAAAATATGCAGTTAAGTGCGCGCAAGTGATAGCCTTAACTAAGTTAAGGCTCAATCGATTGTTCAGTTTAGCTTGGCAATAATTGGGATTCAAAACATTAAATTTTTTTAACCCTTTTCACATAAGCCCTCCTTTCTTCCACTACTTGAACTTCCTTTTTCAACCAAAAACAATTCTTGCGGTTCCAAACTAGTATTCTTTGTTTCAACTTGTGGAACAACATCTATCCCAGTTGTTTTCCTTCTCTATTGGTTTCGTTGCCTCAAGCATTGCCATCTACTTTCATCTTCCACCCCTAAAAATATGCTGTTGATATCGCCAGCATCAGTGGAGGTGGATGCTGGAAGTTTAGACCCTGGTCCAAGAGTGGATCAAGAGAGAAACATGCATTTTTATCAAAAGAAATGTTGATGGAATTGGTCACTTGGGCTAGGGATCGACTGGTGTGCTGGTTGATATTAGATTGGGTTTTGAGCAGTCAGGCTGGGAATCGACTGGCGTGTCGGGCTGAGAGTCCACTGGTGTGCCGGTTGATAATAGATTGGGTTTTGTGCAAACAGCTAGAAATCGCCATTAAATAATTAAAAAACCAATTGAACAACTTTTTTAAATATTTTTTTTCCAACTTATTAGTCCAAAAATCCGACATAAAACAAAAAACTGGGTTGGATTTTACCGCTTTTGTGTTAATCAATTTTATAGAATTTTCTTCCTATTTTTATGAGTTCTTTTTTAAAAAAATTTAGATCAAACAGTTTAGTTAATTACCGATCTTTTTCTTATTCTTAAAAAGTTTAGAGAAATAATCGCCTTCGATAAAATCTGAATATTGAGATAGTAACTCTCGTTGGGTCAAGTTTTGTGAATGAAAGAAAATAATATTATGAGATTGAAGGATTTGAACTAATTCGATTTTAAGTATAGATAAAAAATTCCCATAAAGATGGAAGGAAGGATTGAAGTTAGAAAGGTTGATATCATGAAAATGTAATTAAAGAAACAGTCATTGCATGTCACAGGTTTCGAAAAGAGCTAATAATCCATCCATCATATGGGAATATTTGGCAAGATTCGAATCTTGGTAGACCTTGATTGTTGGGAAAGTGTTATAAGGGATATGAAATAAAAGTAAAAGTATTTTGGAGTATTTGTGGTGAGATTTGATTTGTATTATGTTGATTTTATTAAAATAATTTGATAAATTGGTGTTTATATATTAGGTCAAATAGAAAGTTCGTATTTTGTTAAAAAATCTTTCGTGTTTATTATTAAAAATTAATTATTGTATATTAATATGAGTTACGCATAATTATTTATCAATTTAGTATGTTTTTAGTCGTATAGATAAATAAAATTTCTAATAGAAATGATTAATTTTTTTTTAATGACTATAAATTATTTTATTTATTTTTTTAATAGAAAAGATAAAATATAATCTGACATTTTTATTATTATATGTGTTAGTGTAATTTTCTTCTGTCAATGGTGACAACAAGATTATGATGGGACTGGAAACTATCGAATAGTGCAACCACAAGTGCCCTAATCGATACGTAGCTCTGGTTTTGTGACAAGGAAATATGGAAAGCATGGGTCAGCCAACGTTAAAACAAAGACACCGGTGGGCAAATTCAGGGATTGGTGTTGCCTGATTTGCTTGAGAAAGGGATTTAATATAGTGACTTCACAATCATTATTATATATATATATATATATATTATTTTTATGGTGTTTTTTAAATATTTCCTGTCATATTGTATTAATATTTATTATATCAATAATTATGAAATATATTATTACACTCAAATCAAAAGATATATAGTTTGTGAAAGGAAGTTTGATTCTTTACGAAATTTTTTTTGAATTGTTGTCCAATTAAAATTGATGAATTCTTCGAAAGATTGATATTGTCTTAAGTCAAGTTTAAGATTTTGTTTCACTTAGTCAAGTGACAGGCATATATGCTTATAGTTGTAGTTTAAGGGGCACAAGTTCAAATCTTGTTATGCATGGATGCACATTTTCTTTTGGTAGATGACTATAGGCTATTTACGATATGATTTAATGTGATGTTTTTGATTTGTCAAGAAACAATACTAACCCCTTAAAGAATTGATAGATGATATTTCGTAACAAAAATGGTAGATTCACGTAATTACACCTACTTATATCCCAATTCATTACAGCCATCAAAAGAATTGAAAAGGAATTGTCAAATTGCAGATTAATGAACAAACAAAGACTTGACCATAACAAAAACAAATCAACCAATCCCCGGGATCACTTTTGAATGTAGTCTGGGGGGCCATACATTGTGACCCTTTACGAATACAAGCCACACAATATATATATACATATATACATGCATGAAAGGTTCAGTTTACGCATAAACATTGTTGTAAAGAATCATCGAGCTACCGAACCGATAACGACCCAAACACCATAACTCGACATAGTTAATGTCCCCTTGAATTAGCCTCTTGGAGACTGTAACGCTTTCAAATGACTACATATGTTGCAATAATATGAGCTTTAGATATTGTCGAATATAATGTTAAATGTTAATAAATGGTGTTGGTCATTTAGTCTACTAGTTTTTGAACTATTGCTCGCTTTCATTTTTTTCTTCTAATTCTTCACATCACTGTCTTATTGCTTTTCTATGAAATTTCCCAGTACAGGTGAAAACACTTTGATTGCTCATTTGCTTTCTTGGTAGGAAATTAAAGAGCCAAAAAAATAGAAAGGAATTGATCAGAGGTCGGGTTAGACACCGGAATTTTTTAACAACTGATGAAAATTCTAGCAACGTAGATGATTGAATTAAGGTTTTTAAATCAAAGGTATATGCACAAGAAAGGGGTTTGCTTCCTTGGTTGAATGGTATAATTGCACTTTTAATGTCTCTCTAATGTAAATAATTCAAGTTAAGCTTTTTTAGCCTTATTTAGTGAAAAAATTTACAATTTTGGCCCCTTTCAAAAGTTAAAAAAATTCAATTTAAGCCACTTTCAAGACAAAGTTTTCAGCTTGGACCCTCTAATTTTTTTTTAAAGTTTTATCTCATCTCCCTTCACATAATTCTTAACTTTACCCTTAAGTGGATTTAATTTCTATCACCTTAATTATGGCTAAATGTCAAACTTTATTCACCCTAAAAAATCATGGGAGTAAAGTTAAAATTTTTAATGATCCTTGAATTACTGATGATGACAATTTTTATGTGGATGTTGTTCTAATTGAGGGGTATGCTCATCTAAAAGCTTGTGATTTATTTCATCCTAATGGGGATTCATAGGACACAAATATTGTAATACCTCTTGGCAGACCCGATCGTCGGGTCTGAATTACAGGATGCTACAACTGTTGCTGGAGCAACTATCGTCAAACATATTGTAATTATATTATTTAAACAAACATTCATGTCTTAAACATATTCATAATATGATATACAATTAACTTTGAGCCTTAATCGAGCTTATAAAAGCTCTTTTATTCACTCGAGCATGAAATAGGAATAAATTGTAAAGTTTTGAAAATTTAGGGTCAACGTCGTGGCGTTGCCAAACAGTTTGTCATATCACGACGTCAGGCCACTTGATGTCGCGACATCACATATTGTCGGCCAGCGTTGCGACGAGGAAATGTGGTTGTCAGACGAAAACTTTGTTTTTGGAACAAATTAAGCCATTTGCACATTTGGTGCATAATTGAACACATTTACCTACACAAGATCACTTCAAAAACATACCAGATATCACACATAAACCAATTCAAATCAATCAACCCAACATGCCACAATTTGGCACCCAACCATACCAATTCAACTTATCAAACTCAACTTATACAATTATGCCTTTTAGCCATTCAAAACAAACACTTTTCCATTCCATTTCATGTACAACTATGCCATTTAAATACCATTCAAAATGTCGCAACATAATATTAAAACCAACACATATTCATATAGGTATTAACTTTATCAAAGATCAAACATTGGTTCAACTAAAACTATTATTTTAGGTTAACAAAGCAACACCTACGCACATGCCACATAATTGAGTCAAAAAATGAATAAAAGAATACTAAGTCAATAGCAAGATAGTGTGAGCTTTGAGACGATCAGATCGACATGTTCCGCAAGTCAACAATCTACACGTGGAAGGGAAAACAATGGGATAAGCATAATTAATGCTTATTAAATTCATATGAAATTTACTTAACTTACTTTGACATTATAACAATTTAAACAATTGGAAACACATTAGTATAAAAACTATTATCCTTTGGCATCCTTAATTTAAAAAATTCAACCAATAGATTAGTTCATTAACATAACAAGTTCATAATACCCAAATCATGTACACATATACGACCATTCCATCTCATAACATACATGTTCAAGCTACACTCAATTTGTAAATATAACAATTCAACTTATTTCAATCATTTCACTTCCATTTTAATTACAATTTTTTGTTTTTGTTTCACCTGGAGAACTATAGTAAATTGAACATGGATACACGAGACTAATTTGCTCACACAAGCTGACATATTTGGGCTACTCACACAAGTTTCAGACCAGGGTTGCTCACACAATGTAACGGCCCAAATTTTAGTGATATCGAAATAGTATTTTGAGATCACTAAATCCGACATGTGAGTTTAGATGTTAGTAAGTAAAAGTTAAGTGTGGTTTTATAAGTGTGGTTTTAGAAATATTTTTTAGTGAAATTATGAATTAAAGAAAATTTGTAGATTAAATGAGATAAAAATGAGGTATCGAGACCTTGAATTTATAAACCGAGCCATAAATATTTCTAAAAATATTTATGGAGTGTTAATAAGTTAGTATTAAAGTTTCGTTAAGAAATTTTAACATTTCGGTTATTAATTGAAGAAAAAGAACTGAATTGAATAAAGTACAAAACTATAAAATATGATTAAATAGCTTAAGAGATTATCAAAGAAGGAGTTAAAAGGTAAATAGACCCAAATTAGATGGGTTGACAGCATGAGTGTGCAGGAAAAATAAAAATCAAGTGTAAACAAGGGGAAAAATTGGGAATAGGGTAAAAAAATTTAATTGTAAAATATGATATATTTGGTAAGTCTAGAGTTTTCTTCATTTTTCTTCATCCTCTCCAGAAAAAACACCATTGAAGGGTTCTTTTAAGCTGGTATCTCATATTTTTACTACATGTAAGCACAATTCTTGATTATTTCTTGTATTTTTTATGTTTTTGAGACTTTTACAACTAGGTCTACTTGTTTAATTCATTAGTTTTTGATTTCATGGGTAATTTTGAAAGTGACCATGAATAAGTGCTGAAATTTTTTGATGATTTATCATGGAATTGAGATTTTAATTTTATTATATGATGTTTTATGAAGAGATTTTTATAGAAATTAATTTTTAGGATCTAATTGTGAAAGTTGTTGGAATTAGGGTTTTGTGATGAAATTTTGAGTGTTAAAGGCTCTGAAGT
Source organism: Gossypium hirsutum (assembly GCF_007990345.1). Taxonomy (NCBI): domain Eukaryota; kingdom Viridiplantae; phylum Streptophyta; class Magnoliopsida; order Malvales; family Malvaceae; genus Gossypium; species Gossypium hirsutum. Next base: position 111,184,230 of record NC_053426.1, read on the forward strand.
AGTTTATAATGTCTTGATAAAGTATTATTTGAGAGGAATTATCTCAATCGATGAATAAATTGAGCAGGGACTAAATTGTAAAAAACTAAAAAGTTTAGGGTAATAGTGTAATTTTGAAAATTTAAGGGCATAAATTGTGAAATAGAATAGAATTGAAATATATGCTAATGAAGGAATGATTTTATAATTATAGATCAAGAAAACAAAATGAATTGTGGAAAGGAGAAATTACAAAAATAGTCCTTGAATTTCTACGACTTTTGCAAATTAGCCCAAGTAAGTTCGTATGACAATGTTCAATGTTTTATTATGAAAATCTTATGATTGCTAAGGTACCTTATTTTAGATGAATGCTATCAAATTGTATTAATTGCTAAATAATGTTTAACTAAAAGTACAAATTAGTTGGAACAATGGTTTTGAGTGTTTTCATTTTATGACCATGATGAATTGACGGAAAAAATGTGATATGTGCTTCCGTATAAGACCATAGCTGGGCTATGACATTGGTGCAATGTGATACGTGTTCCCGTATAAGACCATAGCTGGGCTATGGAATCGGTGTGATGTGATAATGTGATTCTGTATAAGACCATATCTGGGATATGGCATCGATATGATATGTGATCCGTGTAAGACCATGGTGGGGCTATGGCTTCGGTGTGTGATAAGTGACTATGTGCAAGTCCATGGTTTACCATTGCAATGTGATAATGAAGTACTCAATTCCAGTTTTGTTCCCTAATTTGACAATGGAAGTAAATGAAGAATGGGCCAAAGGAATTAAATTTGTGAATAGCAACATGGAAATTATTCAAATGAGCTTATTAATGAAATTGTGATTTACAGGATGAATTAGTTAAACTAAAAGATATATGATTGTGTACAATGTTCGGTAAGATTTATATTTTATGCCTATGAGCTTACTAAACTTCTATAAGCTTACTTGTGTATATTATTTATTTTGTAAATTGACTTATATACATACGGAGGATCGGATCTACATCAAGGATTACATTATCCAAATTTAATTCCGATAGATTTTGTTAAACAACTTTTTGATTTATATGGCATGTATAAGGGTTGATTTGATAATGTAATTGTATGAATAATTAAGTATACAATGTAAGTTGAATGTGTTAGTTATATTAGATAATGAAATATGCATGTTTTGGTTTGAATTGGTTGATTGGTTGGACTCTATTGGTATATAAATGTATTTTTTTTTTGCAGGAGGTTAGTATGAGGGTGAGAAAAGTGGTCTTAAAGGGCCTATTTTCGTCCACATGGTTAGACACACAGGCGTGTGTCTAGGCCGTGTGTCCCCTGCATCCTTAAATGTGAAGTCAGGATAGTACGCGAGCAAAAGATACAGCCGTGTGTCTTGGTCGTGTGAAGGACACGGGTCTCAAGCATGGTCGTGTGTTAAAATGGTGGTGAAAATGGCTTAAAAATGGTTAAAAATCAGTTTACCACACGGCCTAGCCACATGGGCGTGTGCCCAGGCCATGTGCCCCTTTGATACTTAAGAAATTGCAAGTCAAAATTCCACACGGGCTGGCCACACAGGCATGTCCCATGCCATACAGGCATGTGCCCCTATCTTCAAGGTAAAATTTCCAAAGTTACCAGTTTAGTCCCGAACCATTACCAAAGCATGTATTGGGCCCCGTAGGCCCATATTAGGGACTTTATCATAAAATTTGAAAAATTTTAATTTAGAATGCAAATTTTTGACTTGGTTTTATACGAATGCTAGTGTATAAGTCCAATAATGCCTCGTAACCCTGTTCCGATAACGGATACTGGTTAGGGGTGTTACACACAAGCTTAGTTCAATGCTGCTCACACAAGCTTCAGAGAATCCGCCAGACATGTTAGATCTCAAGCCATCGTATTAATCCTTGATCAAACACCCATTTTTTCCTTTTTAGACCTTAATGACATGTCATTCGTATCCTAATCGTTTACTAAGTTCACACAGACACCATTACTATTACCGTATCATTCCAAACCTTGTAACATCATCATATACATATCATCCAATCATATAAAAATTTACATACATCCATTCAATACAATGTACCTACTCAAAATTTTCATTTAGTTCGTATTTTACGATTTAGTCCATTTGAGGTCAAAAGACATTATATTCATAACAATTCAAACTAGAAAGGAAAATAATACAATACAAAGATATTATGAATTAAAAAAGTAAGTCCCATATGAACTTACTTAGAAAAACAACAAGCAAAGAATCTTTAAGGACTAATCAACAATTTTGGCTTTCCCCGTTTATCTTCAATTTGATCTAATTCTCAATATATATATAATAATTCAATTCAATTTATCAATTCCAACCCTTTCATAACATCCTATAATATGCATATGTCAATCCAATTTCATTATTCGAATGCCCCTTAAATTGTTTTACTTTATTCAATTTAGTCCCTAAAATTGAAATTGTCATAACTTTCAAATTTGAGTTTTGATTTTGAAACCAATCTCAGTTTCATCCTTCTATAACCCTCTATTATTAAAAATTACAGAAACATTATACCAATTTCAAAATTCATGCACTTTAATCCTTATGTTTAAAAGCTAGCAATTAAACTTTACAAACTAATCCTTTTTTCACTTCTAAGCTTAAAATATAACAATTTAGTACCAAAAATTTCAAGAAATCAACAATGAAAACTTTTGAAAACTTTATCAATTTTACAAATTGACACATGGGCTAACTAAATCAAACTCCTCGAACCTCAAAAACATAAAAAATACAAGTAATGAACTTGAAGTTGCTTACCAAATTGAGGCTGATTGTAAGCCCCCTTTTCTTTTCTTTAGAAATGGTGGAAGGCACAAGATGGAGAGAAAGTGATTTATTTTATTTTTAATTTTCCTTTTATACTAAGCTTAATAATTAATAAATCTTAATTAACTTAAATTAAACCTTAATTAATAAAACATAATCACAATTAACATAAGTTAGTGGAACTATATATCATTTTCCGCTAACTATCAGTATTACTAGGTCCAATTGCTCAATTAGCCATTCGGTTAACTAAAAATTCATAGCAATTAAATTTTACTACTTTTACAATTTAGTCATTGTACCTTAATTAACTATTTGATTGACAAAATTAAGGGACCAAACTTTAACTAAAATTTATATAACCCCGTAAATATTAAATAATTATATTTACGTATTCAAACATCAAAATAGGGTTTCGAAACCACCGTTTTCGATACCACTGAAAAATGAGCTGTTACAGATATGGTGGAAGGGCTTCTTGCGTTGTATGATGCGAATCAGATTTTGAGCATGTATATTGGTTGGTTTCCTTCTGATGATTGTTTCATATGACATTTTGCTCCTAATGGTTGTTATTCTACGAGGTTTGCATATCAAGTGGCTTTTCCTTTGTTTACTGATATTGTCGATTATCATGTTGAGGGTCCTTAGCAAACCTTTGGAATGAAGTTTTGCCCCCTAAGATTTAAGGAATTTCTTTGGTGTGTTGTTATTGTATGGTAAGAAGTGGGTATTATGTTGTCTTTTGGCTTGGTGGGGGAGCTTGTTTCCCGTTTGCTTGTCATGCAATAAGAGGATAGTGGGAGACAAGCTCTAGGCATGTTATGGGGTATTTGGTTTTGCAAAAACATGTCGTTTGGAAGTAGAAAATCATGATCGCAGATCAAATTGTGCCTTATATGGATCAGTTTTTTCATGGATGTTTAGGGGAGGGGATAGTTCATGATTCTCAAACGATGGTTAGGAGGTTAGGAGAGGGCAATAGCGATTGCTAGAGATGGCTGAATGGGGTACCCTCAAATGCAAGTTTGATGATGCTATTTTTGTTGATGGTAGGCATATGGAATAGGGCACAATTGTGCATAATGAGGAAGGGATTTTGTACGGTGTATCTCTAGTTTTATGAAAAGTAAGGTTGATCCTTTCATGGTAAAAATTTTGGCAGCTAATGAGGCTCTGTCTTTGCTTCGATCATGTCACGTGGATGACATTGTTCTTGAAACCGATAGCCAAAGGCTGTGACAAGCTCTCTCTTCTAAAGGTTTAGGACATTTCTGATTCCGAGATATTATTATCAGATTTTCATCATATTATTTTAGATATTCATTCTTTACTTGTCCATTGGATTCGTATGGATGCTAATAAAGCAGCTCATACATTTGCAAGAGTGGCTTTATTGAAAGTAAACTATTTTGATTGTATTGGTTGTTCTTCTATTGTTGGTATTGTCAATGTTGATAGATTGGAGCATTTGGATGAAAACGAAGGGTTTAGACAAATGTGTATTAAATAAGCCTGTTGGTTTAGGTATACTTGTGCATTGTTTTCACTTTGTTTTATTCTTTCAATCCTTTTTATTTTTTTTAATGAATATGATTTTATTTAAAAAATAAACGTTGGACTAGAAAGAAAATGACCTGAATGCATAATTAAAAAGATAATTAATAATATATTACATTACATAATCATAAATAACTATTTTGAATGAACAAGGATGAAAGAAAGTTTATAAAATGAGCAGAACTTTAATGTCTGGGGGGCCACTGGCACTGTTATTTCAATGTTAGCTAGTGTCATGCCAAGATCTTGTGTATATATCTCATTGATCCCACCAAATTTTTCAATAAATTCGATGTAATGGTAAACAATCCACTTTTGCAGATCCTACTACAACCATCATAATCTTCTGATATTATGTATAAATAAAAAGAAATATAGATAGATAATTTCGTTACATTTATCATAAAAAAACAAAAGCTAAAAGGATACAAAAAAAAAATACTTGAGCAATTTATCTGTTTCTTCTCACTATGGCATGAGGCATGGGGTCAAGCAATGAAGGTGGTGGGTTGTTCATTCATTCATTTTGGTCATAATTACTCGCCGTATGTTCCAAAATATGGAATCAAAAGCCAAAGTGAAAAGGATCACTTGGCTGTTTGGCTACTTCGAGGTAGATTTGTTCATCATTCTGGGTATCAGGAAGCACTTCCTTTTTCTGTTTGTTTCCTTCCATAATTTCATATTTTTATATTTAGAGTTTAAAACCGTAAAAGTATTATGGAAATTTTTCTATTAGATGTATGATTACATTTTGTTTTATATTCTAAAAACGAGTAAAATAGTTGATTAAAAAAAATTTGGACCCTTTTTGTTAAAAAAATTCATCATTTCTATTGTTAAAGATTGGTATGACTGTGTGCCTTATACTAATGTACAATGACAAATTTTTAACAATAGTAATGGATAATAGAAGAAATAATTCACTCTTTGGTTTAATTTATAGGGACTAGTTTACCCATTTTTTAAGTATAGGGGTAGAATGCAATCTTACTCCTAGTATAAGGGTATCCATGATACTTTTATCAAGTTTAAACTTTAAGGTTTAGAATTTAAAGTTTCGAGTTTATATTTTGTATAAGGTTTAATATAACCGTTGATTTCTAAACTTATATTTTTTTTTCTAATTTAGTACATAAGATTTTTCTTGGTCCAATTTGGTGGTACCTAAATTAGTCTCTCTTTTCCCCCTAATTTGACACTTAAGGTTTTTTTTAGTTTAATTTGGTAACTAAACTTGTCAAATGTTACAAATTACCCAAAACACTATAGATGTCAGTTTCTTTTATAAAGGGACAAAAATGGCTAATGTATGAACAACATGTGGTAGATGACATGGAATGCATGAATAATTACATTTATACGAAGTTTCCTCTGTTTTTGGTAATAATCTACTCAAATTTGCTTAACAAAGGGATATAAAAAAAGTAAACAAGAGTTTTAAAAACCCAAAATAAAATAAATTCATTATATTAAATTCAAAAAATTAAACTTAGTGTAATGCAACATTTAAAATACAAAAAGAATTTTCATGTCACCTGTTACATATCAGTTATACATTGATTATTTTGATTATTTTAATTACCTCGTAAAAAATAACATTATTAGTATATTAGAGTAATTTGTATACATTTGACAAGTTGGGTAGTAAATTGGACAAAAAATAAAAAAACACTTAGATACCAATTTAGGAAAAACGTTCAAGTTTGCACACCAAATTGAACCCCCAAAAAATGCTCAGGTATCAAAATAGAAAAAAATTAAATTTAGGTACTAAATTGAATAAAAAAATTTTAGGTGCCTAATTAAAAAAATTTATCAAGTTAAGCCTTTACATAAAAGTTAGCTATATATAATCAAGAGAGTGATCTACTTTATATATATTTTAAATTTAAATTTAAACATTGAAATATGATTATAAAAATATTTTTAAAATATCATTTTAAAAAATTGATTAAACATTTCAATATTAAATTTTATCACACACGTATGTGTGTAAATCAGGAATTTAGAATATAAATATGTGTTTAAAAATAACATACAATAAATAATAAAGTTTTGATTGAGTGATAAATTTAAGGTTTTACTAATACATTTGGAGCGAGTCTAACCCGCACCATATGCATATTTTTATTAATTTTTGTCAAAATAAAAAAAAATTAAAATACCCTCGAATAATATGACTTACTTTCATTACGGAAGGCATTTTCGTAATTTCCCTAACCGAGTTGGTGCATGATTGACTCATGACACCAACTCAGCCAGAGATTTTATTAATAGTACAGATATAAAACTGACGGAGATAGTAAATTGTGCATACTAAAATAAAAATGCCTAGAATATACTAAAATGAAACTTTGGTTGAGTGGTAAATTTAAAATTTTACTAATACAATTGGTGCAGGTTCAATTGCCACCTTATGCAAATTTTTATTGGTTTTTGTTAAAATGGAATGACTAAAATACTCTCGAATAATATGAGTTACTTTAATTACGAAAGAACATTTTTGTAATTTTCCTAACCGAGCTAGTGTTTGGTTGACTCGTGACACCAACGTAGTTAGAGATTTTATTAAAATGAAGTATATATAGATATACAATTGATGAAGATAATAAAATGTGCATAATAAAAAAATATATATAAAATATATTAAAATGAAGTTCTGGTTGGGTGGTAAATTTAAGATTTTACTAATGCAATTATTGCGGGTTCAAATCCCCCATGCAAATTTTAATTGATTTTTGTTAAACTGAAAAGACTAAAATTCCCTCGAATAGTATGACTTACTTTAATTATGAAAGGGAATTTTCATAATTTTTCTAATCGAGTTGATAACCGGTTAACTTGTGACACCAACTCAATTAGAGATTTTATTAATCGTAAGTATAGATATAGATATACAATTTATGAAGATAATAATTTGTACATATTAAAATAAAAATATATAAAATATATTAAAATGAAACTTTGGTTGAGTGGTAAATTTAAAATTTAATATTTTATTAATTTAATTTATGTGGGTTCAAATTTCACGGAAAGACATTTTCATAACTTCCCTAATCAAGTTGGTGTGTGATTTACTCGTGACACCAACTCAGTTAGAGGTAGTGGCGAAGCTGAGTAGAGACCGAGGGGCCCTAAAATGGTAAAATTTTAATTTAGGTACTTTATAATTTATAAAATTTTAAATTAGTAATGGTAAAATTAGATTTTAACCTCCCAAAAATAATAAAAATTTAATTTAATTATTTAAAAATTATAAAGATATATGCTATTAAAATGATGAAATTGTATTTTTACTATCGTAAAAATATACAATTTAATTCCGGCCCCTCCAAAAAAAACTTCTAGCTCTGCCATTGATCATTGGCTTTAATAATAGTATAGATAACACATGAAATACGTACGTTACTAAAATAAAAAAATTAATAATTATGAGTAAAACGCTATTTAAACACATAAATACATCAGATAAATAATACTAAAGGCAATATAATTATTTATCATGGTTTTGTGAGTTACTGTCGAGTTAATTTATGACACAAACTTAATTAACGACATTAAAAAAATCGAAATAAAACTTTAGTTTAGTGGTAAATTCAAAGTTTTACTAATCCAATTTGCGTAATAATATAATTTATTTTAATTACGAAATACTATTTTTGTAACTTTTTAATTGAATTAGTACCCAATTAACTCTCGAAAACAATTGAAAAATTTTATTAATAATATAGAAATATTATAACACATTAAAATCTTGATAATCTCATTGAATAATACGACTATCGTAAGGAAAGGGTAAAGTACTGTACAAGTCCCTCTTCTAGAACATATTAGCTTCTCGCTCTATTTTTTAAATAAAGTTTTGTACTTTCAAAATTACTACAAAAATCTTTTTATGTTAGAACGAGAAAAATGATTTTTTTAAGATAAAAAATGATTATTTTATGTTAGCAAAATGATTATTTTTGTAAGAGTTGAAAAATTGTTAATTTTATGCAAAAATTATTGTTTCAATTTTATGTAGGATAATGTTTTTAGTAGAGGTTTTAATTTTTGATTCTGTTTCGAGTTTGAGTGAATTCATAAAGTAACTTTGTTAAGAGCATATATGCCTAATCAGGTGATAGGTTTATCGAGTAATTGTACCTTGTACAGTACATAAGAAGGTGAACCACACACGCAATTATGTATTGTTGAACTCAAACTTATATCTTTACCAAATTCCTTAACAAGGACAATATCAAACATGTTGAGGGTCTGATCCTCCCCAAAATTTAAAATATTTAACATGTATTTACATAAAAGATTAAGAAAAAATAAAAAGTAAAATAGATGACAAAAATAAAATATAATTTTTATTCATGCCAGTTCATTAAAAATACACTTACATATATTAATCAAAAAATATATTATGTTTAATATATGTAACTAAAATGAAAATTTTAATTTAGTTAATAATAATTAAAATAAATTTATAATTAATTAGATTTATTTTTTTGGAAATTTTTTTATTTTTAATTGAGAATTATTTTATAGAAAAGCAAATGAATAACAAAATAATAATAATAATAATAAGCAAAAAAAATAATTTAATTTTTATTTAAAATTAATTTAATAAATAAATTTTAGGAAATTAATATATTTTTTCATCAAACCTCAAAGGAGATAAATAGATATTTTTCAAACCACTAAGTAATAAGATTTTTTATGGGTTTAGTAGTAATTTTATTGGTCAAATTCTTTAGGTGCTTATATTATATATCTCTTATGGATGAACAAACTTTCAGTGAATTTAAAAAACAAGTTGATTGAGTTTTAATTTGATTGGTATCGATATTATTGTTAGTGTAGGAGGACGTGTGTTTTAGTGCGTTAAAGTGTATTATCCTCCTATTTAAGGGTTAGAAAGGGGCTATGGATAGTTTTAGTCATTGTATCAAAAAGAGAGGTTATCATAAAAAGCTATAATGATGTTGATGTTAAAAAAACCGGAAAAAAATACGTATTGCATTCTTATGGAAAGAATTCATATTCGAACACTAAAGATAACATTATTGAGAAAAATAACTACAAACCCGAAAAGATTAATTTTCATAGACTATAAAACAAACATAAATAATACTTTAATTGCATCAATAAAAAACGTATAGTATTTTATAGAACTAAACCTAAGATTTTTTTTTAAATGGGTTTGAATACTTACATTAATAAAAAGAAAGTTTTTGTATTATTTGTAAATTTAAAATTTAGTTCTTATACTTTTATTTTTAGTAATTTAGTCCAACTTTTTAGATTTCAAAATTCAAATCCAACTGTTAACCCCGTTAAAATTATTTTCTTAAATCCAGGTTCATCACATCAATTTTTTAGTCTCAAAATATCATACCAACAAATTTTACAATATTAACAATTAAACTTGAATTTTAAAATTTGAAAAGTAAAAAAAGATTAAATTCTTAAAAATAACAATATAAAGATTAAGAGTGGGTTTGGATGGGTAGAGCGTTTATCTGTGGTTAGTGTAAAAATAATAGCGGCGATAAGATTAGATACTATAACGATACTATAACGTGAGACAAAAACTTAACTAGACACACTATATCATACATTTTCTCCTATCCAAACTCACTTTAGATTTTAAATTTATAAAAAAGTAGAGGGACTTGAAAGAGAAAGCTTAAAAGAAAACGAAATGGGGTGCAAAGGAATCTTTGCAGATAGAATAGCATGACCCAAAAATGGAAATAAGAAATAGACAAATGCTGTATAACACTCTTTTTTTCGACTATGTGTAAAATCAAAATTAAATGAATGTCCAATCTTATGCTTTGGCCGGCTAGACATACAAAGCTTATTTGCTTGTCACTATTTTTATTTTTTTTGGAAAACTCAACCATTAGCTTTTCATTTATAAGTTCCAAAAAGGAAAAATTTTAATACAAGAGATGAAAGGAATATGTGTCGGGTTTAATGTTTGATATATTGTCGGTATATATATTTGATTGTGGATGTTAATTGATGTTTAAATGAATTATTTTATTTAATAGTTTTTTAAAATTAAAATCATCACATACAATGTATGATGTTTAGTATTTGATAATTGTCTACCATATTTTCTCTTAAAATTATTGAGGTTGTCGTCCACTTTGTTTTCTTCAAAAGCAGTGGTAGTTTTTAATTATGTTTTGATGTATATATGAAATTTGTTAAAATAAGAATGATATCAGATTTATTAGAAACTATTTTTAGAGGATTTTATCATGATAGAGCATAGTGATGATACTTGTAAGTTTGGAATCTAAAATGAGGATGAGAAGTAGAAGGATAAATCATTTGAGACTCGAACTTTTCTACACCACTAATACGGTGAGTCTCTTGAGACTCTTAGTAATGATTTTTTGGTTAATCAGAGTTCATCATCAACTTGGTCTGATGATGGTGGCCTAGGATATAATTTTCAATAGTTTGATCGATGTGTTGTATTTTTTTATTTATTTCAAATTCTTTTAATGTTGTAGTTACTATCATTTTGTTATCATTTTGTCTTTCTCTTCTTTTTGAGATTATTCTACAAACATAATATTTATATTTTAATTTGTAGTGTCTTATTTATTGTTTTTACCATGTAACAAGTCTTTGTATTATCATTTAATGTTTCTATTAATAATAAAAAAATTTTAAAAGAAAAATAGAGAATCAAGTATAATTCATATTTTTCATAATCTCTAGTGGGATCCAAGTGTAGATTTTTTTAATCTTTTAGGTATTTAGAAGGAAAACCCTAAACCCTAGTAAAGGCTAAATGGACCAAACTCTGCTGAACGTAAACATTGGCATGATTACAAGTATGAAGAAAGGATTTATGGATATAATAAATTCCCATTGATATATGACTTTATTTGGTCCATTTCTGATTCAGAATCCATTGAAAATTGCATATGCCCACATCTGCCCTGCAATGGCTATCACTTCAAAAACGATTTGCTGCTATCATACACATCTCCAAGTATATATCATCTGCTCAGTGCATATATCTATTGGAGATTGTGTTGTCAAAATGAACGGAGGATTCCATCATTCCTATTGGTCTTAATTGTATTTTTCTTACGAGAAATTAAAATGTATAATTTTATTATTTTAATAGTTTATATTTTTATAATTTTTTAAATTATTAAAAGTAAAAATTTATTATTTTTAAATAGTTAAAATATAATTTTATCATACAATAATTTAAAATTTATAAAATTTAAAGGGTTAAAATTAAAATTTTTTATTTTAAGAGGCCAAAGCTCCTGCCAAGCCCCCGGGCACCAACCATGATTACACAAAACTAAGAGATTGAGTTACGTCTCTACTATATTTAACTTGTTGAGGGTCGGTCGGTTCCTTCGAGAGAAGTTTTTGAAGTGGCATTTGGCGAGCAATCAACAAAACTCACAACAACTAAAGGTATTGTCCCTCGGGGAGGGTTTTGTCTCCCATGCTTTGTCGAGAGCTAGTGTGTTGTGAGCTAGCGCCTTGACCATATGTAGGCCTAGCTCAAGTGGTGCCATCTTCCCCAACAAATGACCTATATGCCATAGGTTAGAGTTTGAACCCCACCAAGGGCGAGACACTCACATCCCCTTGGTGGGTGGTTGTACGCCCATATACAGTTGAGGCTCTCTTAGCTTTGTGAACCAGGCCCTTAGGGTAGTCGCTCATAACGTGCTAGCTCTTGGCAGAGTAAGGGAGACAAAACCCTTCCTAGCACAATACCTTCGGAGTGTCCCAAAGGAATTGATCGAACCTCAACAAACATAATAAATTTACGAGTATTTCTTTTTTCAAAAAAACTTATTTAAATTTTGATTTGCATCATGCTACACATCATATTCAAGTTAACATTAATACTCAAATTGATAATCAGATTAATAGGATAGCCGACTTTAAAAATCCAATCAAAACATTTTAAAACCTTTATTCTTATAAATGAGTTTTTAACATAAAATTTCAAAATTTTCAAAACCTCATCTTTCTTACCCTTAAACGAATGATTCAGTCCAACATAAATGATTCAAACTAAAATTTAATTTCAATACGCAATTGCCTTTTACAAATTTGTTTGGGGTTATAATCAAAGGAAAGAAAAGGGCATGCAATCTATTAATGGAAAAGCCATGGATCAAGGCAAAATTTTGAGGCATGACATGAACCAAACAATCTACTTACTTTTGGGTTGAAATTATGTAAGTACTAGACACGTTGATTGTTTAGGTCAAAAGGGTATTTTGCTACCATGTGTTTAATTAAAGTTGGAAACTTTAGGCTTATTTTTCCTGTCTGATTTAGCTAATTAGTGAAATTAAGGATAAAAAAAATGTGGAAGAATAGTACCCATTTGAGAGAATGAGAACAAAAAGAAAATGAAATTAAACTTATCCACAAGAAAATGAATTTTATTAATTAATTTTAAAGTCAGTTTTCGTGTTCATGTGATTTCACTTGCCTTTTCGAGATCTTTCCTTTTATGGTTCACTATCCTTTGAGTTTTAAATGGATTTATTGTTTTTGGATTATTATTTAATAGGTTAATGTAATTTGGTATTTGAGTTTAATATTTTTTAGTGTAGTATTTATATTATTTTTGGGTCTAATGTTTGTTGTAGGCCAATTTTAGTCCATTTACATCAAAACCCAATTTAGCCTTACCTAACCCACTAAAATTAAACTCAAAACCCAAAATCTTAACTACCCAAAGCCAAATTTACATCAAAACCCCAATGGCCCAAACCCTAAGCCCAAATCAAAATAAAAAACCTAGCCCACAACTTAAACTTTTCTCAACTAGCCACTCCTTTTCCACCACCAACTCCACTAGCCACACCTTTTCCATTACCTACTCCACTAACCACACTTGCTCCACCACCACTTGTACCTACAAATGAAGACATAAACAATAAAAAAATATTTTGTAAATGGCTATATAAGCCTTCTCATATATTGTATAGGGGGGATTTTTTTTTTTGGAGAGTTTTTGGGAGTGAAAGTTATTGTAAATGATTTTTGGAGAGGTTTCTTTTTAAAGTAATCAAGGAGAAGAGTTATTGTGAAGGCTAGTTTTTGGAGAAGCTAGTTTTTTTTTAAGATTAATCAAAGATCAAAGCAAAAGAGGTTTCTTTGTCTATTCTCATTTTAAGTTCTTTGTTTACTTATTGTTTTCCTTTCAATCTTATTTTGTTTCTTTTATACGAAAGTAAAAAAAAAAATAAAAGGAGGAAGCTTACCCATTTTTACCGAAAATGTTTTTTTGAGGTCCGGCTGCCGTGTACGGTGGCGCCGGCGGCGGTCCGGCGACCGGACGATGGCCGACCTTGTGGCCGAAAATCATCCACCCTCTCCCTCTCTCTCCTTTTTTGTTATTATTATATTTCTTAATATTATATTATATATATTCTTTTAATATATTAGGTATATTTTAAATTCTATATTACGTATATATATATTATACTATTTTATGTATATATCTTTAATATTATATTATTTATATATATTTTTTTACATGTTATCTTATGTATATATCTTAACTATATTATTTATGTATTTTTAACACTATATTATGTACATATTTTTAATATTATCACGTATTTATTTTTTATATATGTACATATTGATGTAGTATTATTAATAGTATTGATTTTAAACATCATTATTATTTCTAATATATATATTATGTACATTTTTTTATTTCTATTTTATTTTTTATTTGTCAATATTAATTATTATTATTCTAATATTTTGATATTTTAATATTTTATATTTTATATATTTTATTATTCACATCATTATTCGCATTTTTTTGACAATAATATTCTTGGATTTTTTTTATTATCATTTTAAAAACTTTTTACATTTTAATTTTAAGAATAAGGCAATGTACCGATTTTAACATTAAGTCATCGATTTCATCGCTATGTTGGGTGAAATTAATCGGCTCGTGTTAAAAACGGGACGTCCTTCTAAAAAACAAAAAACTTGCAACTTCTCATTTCCTTCAATCGGATCACACTTAAATGTCAAATTGAATTCGTATTTTTGAAAATCAAGACAACATGTGTTTAATAAGATACCAATTTTGGGCGTCGCGAGGGTGCTAATACCTTCCTCGCGCGTAACCGACTCCCGAACCCTAAATTTTCTCTGAATTTTAACGTAGACCTAAACTTAGCCTTTTATTTGTTTTAATAAGAGATCTAATAGGTGTCCGATCACACCTAGGAAAAAGGATCGGTGGCGACTCCCTGTTTATTTCAAAAATCAAACGTCAAATTTCAAACTTTTTTTCAATAAATCGCCACAATTAGCGACCAAGCTAAGCTAAAATTTTTACGTCGCTACAGCTGGCGACTCCGCTGGGGACCTCCATTTTTGAGAGTCGTGTCTGGAATTAAACTCGCGTTGTCAAAATTTTCAAAGTTCCTTATTCAAATTAACATTTAGTCGTGATCCTCAAATTTTTTGTTTTCAAAAAATCATGCATTTGCATCGTGTTGTATATATTCTAACTTGTTTTATTCGGTTGTTTTTCAGCTTTAAATTTTTGTGATTTTAGTTTTGGTTTAGTTTTTAAATAAAACGTAAAGGTTTGTGAGTTTCTCCCCACACACCGTGCACATACATCTTTGCATAACATGAGCTCTATACCCGAGCTCCGTCCGTTTAAGTGAAAGTAAACGCTACGCCTTCGTGAGTTAACTCGTCCCTCCGCACAGGCTAGTGAATACTTTCGGGTTACATATGACTTATGCTTTCGTGAGTTAACTTGTCCCTCCGCATAGGCATAAGTAAATGTAATCCCTCGAATTGATCTCGTAAGCCTATGATGGGCCATGACCGAGGCTCTGTACTAATCTTAGTAGATGACAGTACAGATGATTCGAGTATCCATCTAGAACCAAAACCGCATATAGTGAATCATACGAGCCATCCAACTAGAGCCATGCTGAACCTCCGTCCGTTTAGTAGTCACCAAAATAAGTGCGCGGGAGGAACGCCTCTTACCTTTTGCACTTTCGCTTTCTATGCAAGGGAATCGAGTCCATTGGACCAAGTAGCTTAATTTGTTAGATTTTCCACAATTTTTCTCTGATCATATGTGTTTTGCTAACCAATGTTGTTTGTCCGTATTTCTATTTTTCGTCATGCATCATAGACATCTTGTTAGGAAAGGGTTGATTAGAGATTGGTTGCCAAAAAGGGGTTTCTGATAGAGGAGTCAATTACACGAGTGACCGAAACGTTGTGTAATAGACTCTTTTGATTAAGGAAATGCCTAAATAGGGACTATCTTGAAATTAACACCAATTTCTTGCATTTCTTTCATGACTAATAGTCATTTGACATTCATGCATTCATTCATTCATTGCATATTCCATACTCGTTCGCTGAGGTTAAAACATACAATTCGCTAGTTGTGCATACCATACGGGAAACCAGGGACATTCCACGAAAAACTGCCTAGCCTTTAAGAGAATAGTTCAAGGACTCATTGATGCAGGTATCCTACGATTCGATAGTGCCAGTAATGCAACTGGGAACCCATTCCCTAACCATATCGAAAGGGATGTGAGCATAGTGGGGAAAGTGGACGAATGGAAAGTCAGAAGATGTGTTTCGGAAATAAGAACGCCTCTACAGAAAATCTGGGAGGTACTGGTTAAGAAAGGATTGCTTTGTCACCCCGATAGAATTCTCGGAGAAGAAGGTCAAAGTTTTTGTAATTTCCATGGAATTGTGGGACACAACATTCAGTCGTGTGAGGAATTTAAAAGGTTGCTTCAAGACTGGATGGATAATAAGGAGATTAAGATCCTTAACAAAAGGGAAGAGACCAATGAAAGAGAAGTATGCGCCTCTGATAGCCAGTCATCAGGTCCCCCTTATAGCGCTGATCAACCGTTAGTAATTTATTACGATGCGACGAAAGAGCCGGTGAAACCAAAAATGATAATCGAAGTACCATCTTCTTTCCCTTATAAGGACAATAAAGCAGTACCATGGAAATATGACGTTAATATCGTCACACCTAAAGATGAAAAACCCAAAGCCATGACTGGAAGCGTCGGGGAATTAGGTCATTTCACTCGTAGTGGAAGATGTTATTCGAAGGAGATAAAGAAGAACAGTGACTTGAAACAGAAAGGAAAAGCACCGATGCATGTGACCGATGATGAGCATGAAACTGCGCTTGAACAAGAAGCTAAAAATCCTGTGGACGAGGAGGAAGCACAAGAATTCTTAAAATTGAGTAAGCAGCCAACGCGAATCTCGGTATTATCTTTGCTGTTGAATTCAGAACCACACCGAAACGCTCTGCTGAAAGTGTTAAATCAAGCTTATGTGGCAAACAATGTATCCGTTGAAAAACTGGATAGGTGGATGAACAACTTGAATGCGGATAATTTCATTTCTTTTAGTGATGATGAAATACCGCCCAATGGTAGAGGCTCAGTGAAAGCATTGCATATCACAACCCGTTGCAAGGGCTACATAATACCGAACGTGCTCATCGATAATGGTTCGGCACTCAACGTTATGCCTTTCGCCACGCTTTCCAGAATTTCGATGGATCTGTCCCATTTAAGGCCCTGTCATTCTACGGTGGGTCCCTACATATATGATGTCGAGTTCCAAGTCATGGACATTACATCCTCATATAACTGCCTTTTGGGAAGACCTTGGATTCATTCTGCTGGAGCAGTCCCATCATCCCTCCATCAAAAAGTGAAATTCATCATGGATGGCTGTTTGGTCACAGTCGAGGGCGAAGAAGACATCATCGCATCTATCTCTGCTGATGCGCCATACCTGGAAGTAAGTAAGGATGCAGTGGAATGTTCCTTTCGATCTATTGAATTCATCAATGCCACTTTCGTCGCTGAGGGAAATAGAATTTCGATGCCAAAACTGTCGAGAAATACCAGAATGGGTGTCAAGTTGACCGTAGGAAGGGGAGCTCGTGCGAGAAGAGGTTTAGGGAGACATCTGCAAGGAATAGTGAGGGCTTTAAAGCCAGTGCACCACAAGGCCCGATACGGTTTGGGGTTCCAGCCTGACATGCGCCAAAGAAGAAGACAGTGGAAGAAAGATCAAGAGAGAAGAATTGTAAGAACTTTGGGCCGAGAACCAGAATGGGAACCAATAGAGTACCCTCCTTTGTCAAAAGCATTTACATCTACGGGAATGATGTACCCTGGACAAGATGATCCACGAAACATGCTGGGTTTAATTGAAAGGGATTTTCAGAATGTCAGTATAAATGTCATTGACAAAGAAGCTGGTGCAAGTAAAGATGTCTCGAGGATACGCCCTTGCCCTCCTGGTTTTATGTTGAACAATTGGATTGCTGAGGAGCTTCTTGTAGTTTATAAGCATTCAGAGTAATGCTAAACATCTACCTTCTATTGTGTCCTTAGATATAATGGAATTCTTTTGTAGGAGCTTGCATTCGCTCTTTATCATTTAAGTGAATATCAATGAATATGCATTTTGTCACGATTTTTCGCATTATCACTAATTTCATAATCATTTTCTCATTTCATAGCCTATCCTTACATTTGCCTCATTGCCATGACATAACATTTTGTTTGTTGTTTCCAATACTTGGATGTCCCCCGATAGCTTCCTTTTCCATTCAACTTTCAGGTGCTCAGATATTGACAACATGAATAAGCCCGTTACGAATCTTGAAATTGATTTTGAGAAGGCTGTTTGCTTAGGAGAATTTGATGCCGAAGAAAATGCTGAAGATTATGTCTCGTCTCCTGAATTGTTAAGAATGGTGGAACAAGAGGATAAACAGGTTCTGCCTCATGAAGAATCTGTGGAAACAATAAATTTGGGCACTGAAGAGAGGAAACAAGAAGTGAAGATTGGGACTTCTATTTCAGAAAGTACCAGGCATAGTTTGATCACTTTACTCCGCGAATACAAAGATGTTTTCGCGTGGTCATACCAGGACATGCCAGGGCTAGATGAAGATTTAGTGGTCCATAAGCTCCCATTAAAGCCAGAATGCAAGCCCATCCAGCAAAAATTAAGACGGATGAGGCCCGAAATGCTGTTGAAAATAAAAGAGGAAGTCAAGAAGCAATTTGACGCTGGCTTCCTACAAGCCTCCAAATATCTAGAATGGGTGGCTAACATAGTCCCGGTACCAAAGAAAGATGGAAAAGTACGAATGTGCGTGGATTACCGTGACCTGAATCGAGCAAGCCCAAATGATAATTTTCCTTTGCCACATATTGACACGTTGGTGGACAACACAGCAAAACATTCATTATTTTCTTTCATGGATGGATTCTCGGGGTATAATCAGATCAAGATAGCCCCTGAGGATATGGAGAAAACTACCTTCATAACAATGTGGGGAACGTTCTGCTACAAGGTGATGCCATTCGGGTTAAAGAATGCTGGGGCAACATATCAGAGGGCTATGGTGACATTATTCCATGACATGATGCATAAGGAAATAGAGGTCTACATCGATGATATGATTGCTAAATTTCGAGGAGAAGAAGAACATGTAATGAACCTCAAGAAGTTGTTCGAAAGGCTGAGAAAGTTTCAGCTAAAGCTTAATCCAGCCAAATGTACATTCGGGGCTACCTCGGGAAAATTGCTAGGCTTCATTGTCAGTGAAAGAGGTATCGAAGTTGATCTAGATAAAATAAAAGCCATCCAAGGATTACCTCCCTCGCGCACACAAAAGGAAGTCAGGGGATTTTTAGGGAGGTTGAATTACATTGCTCGATTCATTGCTCAACTTATCAACCAATGCGACCCAATTTTTCGACTCCTTCGAAAACATAACTCGGGAGAATTGAACGAGGAGTGCCAAGTGGCCTTTGATAAGATAAAACGGTATCTGTCTAATCCTCCTGTGCTAGTACCACCGACCCTTGGAAAACCCTTAATTTTGTACCTGACCGTGTTTGAAAACTCAATGGGTTGCGTACTGGGGCAACATGATGAGTCAGGGAGAAAAGAAAAGGCGATCTACTACCTCAGCAAAAAGTTCACTGAATATTAGGCAAAATATTCGTCCGTTGAGAAATATTGTTGCGCTCTGGTTTGGGTAGCTCGGAGACTCAGACAATATATGTTGTATCACACGACATGGCTAATTTCAAAGCTGGACCCAATAAAATACATGATGGAATCGCCGGCACTATCAGGAAGAATGGCACGATGGCAGCTCCTCCTTTCGGAATATGACATTGCCTATGTAAGTCAGAAGTCAATAAAAGGGAGCGCAATAGCTGACTTCTTAGCAACTCGAACGACAGAGGAATATGAGCCTTTAAGATTCGATTTCCCAGACGAAGACTTAATGTGCATCACAAAAATAGAATCCGAGTCATCAAAAGAGAAGTCATGGAAGATGTGATTTGATGGTGCGTCAAATGCTTTAGGGCATGGAATTGGAGCAATCCTGGTATCACCAGACGGGAATCATTATCCGTTCACTGCAAGACTGAACTTATTCTGTACCAATAATATCGCAGAATATGAGGCCTGTATCATGGGGCTTCGTGCAGCTATCGAACAAAACATCGAGATCTTGGAGGTGTACGGGGACTCAGCACTAGTGATTTACCAAATCCGTGGAGAATGGAAAGTGAGGGACTCAAAATTGATTAAGTACAGCGATTTAGTGGCTGGATTGATCAAGGAATTCAAAGAAATAACTTTTCATTTCTTCCCACGAGAAGAGAACCAACTGGCTGATGCCCTAGCCACTTTGGCTTCAATGTTCAAAGCAAGTAGAGAAGCAGAAATAATGCCCCTCAAAATGAGCATATACGAGGTCCCTGCACACTGTTGTAGCATTGAGAAAGAAGTAGACGGACGGCCTTGGTTCCATGATATCTTAGAATATACCAAGAATCAAAGGTATCCCGAACAAGCGAATGAGAATGATAAAAGAACAATTAGAAGAATGGCAGCAGGATTTGTTCTTGATGGGGATATCCTGTATAAAAGAGGAAAGGATCAGATGCTTTTGAGATGTGTGGATGATGTTGAAGCCAGAAAAATACTTGAAGAGGTCCATGAGGTAATTTGCGGAATGCATGCCAATGGTTTCAATATGGCCAGAAAGATCATGAGACTCGGTTATTATTGGCTGACAATGGAAAGTGACTGCATCAATTTTGCCAGAAAATGCCACAAATGTCAAATCTACGGCGATAAAATTCATGTAGCCCTTTCACCCCTTCATGTCATGACTTCTCCGTGGCCTTTTTCTATGTGGGGCATGGATGTCATAGGGCCAATTTCTCCAAAAGCTTCAAATGGACATCGATTCATTTTTGTGGTTATTGATTACTTCACAAAATGGATTGAAGCCGCTTCGTTTGCCAATGTGACGAAGACTGCAGTGTGCAAGTTTTTGAAAAAGGAAATCATTTGCCGATATGGTTTCCCTGAAAGAATCATCTCAGATAATGCCACGAATCTGAACAATAAGATGATGAAAGAAGTGTGCGAGCAGTTCCAAATAAAGCATTATAATTCCTCGCCCTATCGCCCAAAGATGAATGGGGCTGTTGAAGCAGCTAACAAGAACATTAAGAGGATCATTGGGAAAATGACTGAGACATATAAAGATTGGCACGAGAAACTTCCATTTGCTTTGTTTGCATATCGCACATCTATGCGAACATCTACGGGAGCAACTCCTTTCTCTCTAGTCTATGGAATGGAAGCTGTGCTACCTATCGAGGTTGAGATCCCCTCTCTGCGAGTATTGATGGAATCAAAGTTAGAAGAAGCAGAATGGGTTCGAGCTCGATATGATCAGTTGAACCTCATTGAAGAAAAACGTCTAAGGGCAATTTGTCATGGGCAAATGTACCAAAAGAGAATGATCGCAGCCCATGACAAGAAGGTACGACCAAGAGAGTTCCATGAAGGAGAACTCGTTCTGAGAAAGATTCACCCAATACAAAAAGACCTGCGAGGAAAATGGGCACCAAATTGGGAAGGACCATACGTTGTAAAAAAGGCATTCTCAGGAGGAGCTTTAATCCTTACCGAGATGGATGGGAAGGAGTTACCGAATCCGGTGAATTCAGATGCGGTGAAAAAATATTATGCTTAAGATGAAAACCCGAAAAGAGCATCTTAAAAAAAAAGAGGGATCAGGGCGAAAACTCGAAAAGGGCGTCTTGATTAGTACAAAAAGATTAGGATGAAAACCCGAGAGGGCGTCCTAATGAAACAAACCTGGCGGTCGAACGATAGGTCAAGTAGTGAGACTACAGTATTTGAAACACTTCTGAAAGCTCGAAATTTTCTACGCAAGAAGCCATGCTCGAAAAGATTATTGATTGAGGAACGTGGAAGAGTTCATGTGTTGAATATCTAGAGCATTTGTATCCGTTGAATACGACCTTTTCTTTCTTTTTGACATTTTTACTCTCATTGGTTAACTTTCTTTGTTTGCCACATTTGAAATAAAGGAATATGAGATATCCTTTTTATCCCTACCTGACCATTTTCATGCATCTCATTATGTGTTTATTTAATGATAAATAGTGAAATGACATACTCTAAACAAAAGAAATGTCAAGTATTACCCGGATAAGAATTCGATAAGTGCAAGACCTTCAAAGCAAGAACAAAGTTTAACCAAGGGCAAAAGGGTGATATCTGAGAAACGTCGATTACTCGTAAAGCTCGAAGACAGGTATGAGGCCTGAAGAGAAGGTCGAGAATCAAAGCAATGAACGCAGATCCTCAACAATCATGGCGAAAATGACATACGACCAATATGCTTAAGGAGCACTGCATAATCATGTAGGCATAAAGGCATTTAAGACAAACATGTGCATATCATGATGACATCATGCATGGCATATACAGGTAATCCAGTAAAGCAAGAAATCTTGAATGAGAGTCGCACTGAATCAAAGGAAAAGATACCCGAGTTCTACCAAAGGACTGGTTTTGGTATTTTGATGTTTAATATTCATGCTTTCCAAGGAAAATCAACTCATATTGCGAGAGATGAGTTGAGCCTCAAGACACGTTGAGGTATTTTTAATTTTTTTTCAAAATCAACTCATATTGCGAGAAGTGAGTTGAGCCTCGGGGCACGCCGAGGTATTTTTTGTTATGTTTTAAATTGACTCATATTGCGAGAGGTGAGTTAAGCCTTTTAATTTTTGTTTTTCAAAATCAACTCATATTGCTAGAGGTGAGTTGAGCCTCAGGACACGCTGAGGTAATTTCAATTTCTGTTGTTAAAAAAAAATCAACTCATATTGCGAGAAATGAGTTGAGCCTCAGGACACGCTGAGGTAATTTCAATTTCTGTTTTCAAAATTCAACTTATATTGCGAGAAATGAGTTGAGCCTCAAGACACGTTGAGGTATTTTCAATTTCTATTTTCAAAAAAAAAAATCAACTTATATTGCGAGAGGTGAGTTGAGCCTCGGTTCACATGCTGAGGTATTTTCAATTTCTGTTTTAAAAAAAAAATCAACTCATATTGCTAGAGGTGAGTTGAGCTTCAGATTACACACTGTGGTATTTTTTTCAACTCATATTGCTAGAGGTGAGTTGAGCCTCAGGACACGCTAAGGTAATTTCAATTTCTGTTGTTAAAAAAAAATCAACTCATATTGCGAGAAATGAGTTGAGCCTCAGGACACGCTGAGGTAATTTCAATTTCTGTTTTCAAAATTCAACTTATATTGCGAGAAATGAGTTGAGCCTCAAGACACGTTGAGGTATTTTCAATTTCTGTTTTCAAAAAAAAAATGAACTTATATTGCGAGAGGTGAGTTGAGCCTCGGTTCACATGCTGAGGTATTTTCAATTTCTGTTTAAAAAAAAAAATCAACTCATATTGCGAGAGGTGAGTTGAGCTTCAGATTACACACTGTGGTATTTTTTCAATTCATATTGCGAGAGGTGAGTTGAGCCTCAGGACACGATGAGGTAATTTCAATTTCTGTTTGTCAAGAATCAACTCATATTGCGAGAGGTGGGTTGAACCTTTTAATTTCTACTTTTTCAAAATCAGCTCATATTGTAAGAGGTGAGTTGAGCCTCGGGGCACGCTGAGGTATTTTCAATTTTTGTGTTTTAATTTCAACTCATATTGCGAGAGGTGAATTGAGCCTCAGGACACGCTGAGGTATTTTCAATTTTCGTTTTTTTAATTTATGTTTCAAAAAAAATCAACTTATATTGCGAGAAGTGAGTTGAGCCTCAAGACGCTGAGGTAATTTCAATTTTTGTTTGTCAAAAATCAACTCATATTGCGAGAGGTGAGTTGAGCCTCAGGACACGCTGAGGTGGTTTTAATTTATGTTCATAAAAAATTAGCTCATATTGCAAGAGGTGAGTTGAGCCTTGGCTCACACGCTGAGGTATTTTCAATTTCTGGTTTTCAATTTCTGTTTTTCAAAAATCGACTCATATTGCGAGAGGTGAGTTGAGCCTCGGGACACGCTGAGGTAATTTCAATTTCTGTTTGTCAAAAATTAACTCATATTGCGAGAGGTGAGTTGAGCCTCGGCTCACATGCTGAGGTCTTTTCAATTTCTGTTCTTCAATTTCTGTTTGTAAAAAAAAATCAACTCATATTGCTAGAGGTGAGTTGAGCCTCAGGACACGCTGAGGTAATTTCAATTTCTGTTGTTAAAAAAAAAATCAACTCATATTGCGAGAGGTGAGTTGAGCCTCAGGACACGCTGAGGTATTTTTAAATTTCTGTTTTTCAAAAATCAACTCATATTGCGAGATGTGAGTTGAGCCTTGGGTTCACATGTCGAGGTATTTTCAAAATCTACTTTTGCGAGAGGTGAGTTGAGCCTTGGCTCACGTGCTGAGCTATTTTCAATTTCTGTTTTTAATGTCTAGTTTTACAGAGTCAATTCATATTGCGAGAAATGAGTTGAGCTCAGGATCACATGCCGAGTAAAGAATCAATATTAAAGCTGATTGAAGACACCATATTTTGTCTCCCTGAAGTTGCAGTGGAGTTAATCGAGGATATCAGATCTTGCCTTTCTAAAGTGGCAGAAGAGAAGACCCAAAACCTTATCTCACTGAAGCGATAGAAGAGCATATTGAATTACATTGGAACAGATTGAAGCTACAAGGCATATCTCCGAATTTGCAGTGGATTAAACCAAAGCTACAAGATGCGATGGACTGGAAAGAGACTACCTGGATGAGAAGAGCACCAAAGAAGTCCATACTTAGCAAGACCGGGCAAAATTGGCCTTTCTTTATATCTTTGCTCTATTCTCGTTACACGATAATAAGCAAAGAGGGGCAGCTGTTGTAGGCCAATTTTAGCCCATTTACATCAAAACCCAATTTAGCCTTACCTAACCCACTAAAATTAAACCCAAAACCCAAAATCTTAACTACCCAAAGCCAAATTTATATCAAAACCCCAATGGCCCAAACCCTAAGCCCAAATCAAAATAAAAAACCTAGCCCACAACTTAAACTTTTCTCAACTAGCCACTCCTTTTCCACCACTAACTCCACTAGCCACACCTTTTCCATTACCTACTCCACTAACCACACTTGCTCCACCACCACTTGTACCTACAAATGAAGACATAAACAATAAAAAAATATTTTGTAAATGGCTATATAAGCCTTCTTATATTTTGTATAGGGGGGATTTTTTTTTTGGAGAGTTTTTGGGAGTGAAAGTTATTGTAAAGGATTTTTGGAGAGGTTTCTTTTTAAAGTAATCAAGGAGAAGAGTTATTGTGAAGGCTAGTTTTTGGAGAAGCTAGTTTTTTTTTAAGATTAATCAAAGATCAAAGCAAAAGAGGTTTCTTTGTCTATTCTCATTTTAAGTTCTTTGTTTACTTATTGTTTTCCTTTCAATCTTATTTTGTTTCTTTTATACGAAAGTAAAAAAAATAAAAGGAGGAAGCTTACCCATTTTTACCGAAAAAGTTTTTTTGAGGTCCGGCTGCCGTGTACGGTGGCGCCGGCGGCGGTCCGGCGACCGGACGATGGCCGACCTTGTGGCCGAAAATCATCCACCCTCTCCCTCTCTCTCCTTTTTTGTTATTATTATATTTCTTAATATTATATTATATATATTCTTTTAATATATTAGGTATATTTTAAATTCTATATTATGTATATATATATTATACTATTTTATGTATATATCTTTAATATTATATTATTATATATATTTTTTTTACATGTTATCTTATGTATATGTCTTAACTACATTATGTATGTATTTTTAACACTATATTATGTACATATTTTTAATATTATCACGTATTTATTTTTTTATATATGTACATATTGATGTAGTATTATTAATAGTATTGATTTTAAACATCATTATTATTTCTAATATATATATATTATGTACATTTTTTTATTTCTATTTTATTTTTTATTTGTCAATATTAATTATTATTATTCTAATATTTTGATATTTTAATATTTTAATATTTTATATATTTTATTATTCACATCATTATTCGCATTTTTTTGACAATAATATTCTTGGATTTTTTTTACTATCATTTTAAAAACTTTTTACATTTTAATTTTAAGAATAAGGCAATGTACCGATTTTAACATTAAGTCATCGATTTCATCGCTATGTTGGGTGAAATTAATCGGCTCGTGTTAAAAACGGGACGTCCTTCTAAAAAACAAAAAACTTGCAACTTCTCATTTCCTTCAATCGGATCACACTTAAATGTCAAATTGAATTCGTATTTTTGAAAATCAAGACAACATGTGTTTAATAAGATACCAATTTTGGGCGTCGCGAGGGTGCTAATACCTTCCTCGCGCGTAACCGACTCCCGAACCCTAAATTTTCTCTGAATTTTAACGTAGACCTAAACTTAGCATTTTATTTGTTTTAATAAGAGATCTAATAGGTGTCCGATCACACCTAGGAAAAAGGATCGGTGGCGACTCCCTGTTTATTTCAAAAATCAAACGTCAAATTTCAAACTTTTTTTCAATAAATCGCCACAATTAGCGACCAAGCTAAGCTAAAATTTTTACGTCGCTACAATGTTGTTGTTATAGTGTTCATCATTATTGTCTCGTTATCCAATTACGGCTGACCCGATTCTCTTTATTTTATGGTCAAGTCGAATAGTTCGCATCGGATGGGTTCGCGCTATCATGCAGACGAACCTATATTCAGGGAGTACGTGTTGATCCTACAAAAAGATATGTGTTCATATGCATCGCACCTATTTAGTACGTCACATCCAAAGACCATGCCATATAAATAGGAAAATTGGCCTCCATAATGGGAAGACTCACAAAACACTCAACAGTTGCACTAAAAAGTCATATATATTAAATTCCGGATTCTAGAGTTGATTTGATTTAACAAATTAAGTAGAAAATTTTAAAAAAATATTCACAATTAACACCGAATTTATTTTATTAACAAAATTGTGAAAAATTCAAACATAATAATATTAGCAATTAGCTTTCACCAAATCAACTATAAAATGTGACTTAAACATTAAAAAGTTAACATCGTTATCTTTGAGTACCGAGATATATAACTTTTGTCAAATACAAGTACCAGAATGGACAAAAAATAACATATATACCACATTAAAAAAAATCTAACTCGGATATCGAATGATATATCAATATTATGATTTAATAATATATTTCATTTTTAATGTTTATCCATTTTGTCACTTTAAATTTTTTATCATTCTAGTCAAGTTGTCTTTTTTAGATAAAAATTAATTGAATTGTTAAAATTTTAATGACACTGATGTAGTATCTTGAGTTACAATTCACTCATGTGTACTTCATAAAAATTAAAATAATCAACAAATTTAAAAAAATCGTAATTTAAAAAAGAAAAAGGAATATTTAAGTTAGGAATTAAATTCTCATAAATTGCAACATTAGTATCATTAAAATTTTAATAATTTAGTCAGTTTTTTTACAATTTAACTAAAATTTAAAACTTAAAATAATATAAAAATAAGAATTAAATCTAAAGTGGAGCGATAAATTTATTAGACATTAGAAAACTGTCACACGAAGGGGCAGTGTACCCTTTGCCATCCTTGGTCAACTGGGATAATAGCAGGTTTCATCCCTCTCAATTATCAATAGTTTAATTTAAGCCTCTGTGAATAAAATTTTTAACTTTTAACATCAAAATTCTACAATTTTATTTTGATCCCAGTACCGAATTTTTGGTTCACCCATGACCATGTACCTTTAATTGATATTTAAATATTGAATAAATAAAATATATGACAAGTTGATATTAACCTTACTTGTAAAATTAAAAAAACTTCATTATCCTTATATTAAATAATTTATTTTAGATTATGATAGGATTGCTTATATTTCAACTTTATCTGGATTTTAGATTTGTATCAATACCTAATCCATCGGTTTCCTAGGTTTTCGAATTATGGATATATGATACTTATAGTTTTTCTTCAACCCATAAATAAAAATATGATACGCTTTAGCACACTCGAACCCACATTCTCTTACATTAACCCGTATCAGCCAAACTAAAACTCAATCGGAAAAATTATCACAATTAGTTAGATTAGTTTTTCAAACCAAATAAATCGAGTCTTGGACAAATAAATAATTTCTTTTATACACAACTTTCAAATGATGAACGATATTAGTAAATTTTATGTTTGTAGAAGTTTATGTGATTATTAATTAAATATTAAATAATTTTATATATTTTTTGTGTCATTATAATTTTTTTTATACAATACTTAGAACTTCCTATAAACTTTCTCCAATCCTTAAATAGTAGGATAAACACATTTCAGTATACTCGAGCACATGTCCTCCTGCATTGACAACAATGTTAATGCTAACCAAGCTAAGATTCAGTCAGCTGTATTGCTTTATAATTTAAAACATTACCAACTTAACATATACATTATATTATTTTATATTATCATAAATTTAATTGGGATTGAGTCTTTAATGTTGGAGCTTAAACTTAACTTATATTTTAAACGAACTTATTTTTTTAAGGTTGGGCCAATTTTTTTCTAACAAAATATTTTATTTAAATTCTCTTAAATATTGAATATTACTTCAAATATAAGAATTATAATAAAATATTAGAATAAAATACTATAATATTTATCATTGATTTTGTTCTTTTCTAGATTTTATATTTTCGAGAGAATTCGAATTTAAGGCTTACTTCCTTTTCACAAATTTTTTTTTTGAAAGAGACAAACATTTTAGGAATGTGACCAAATGTTAATCCAAATTCTTTTTAGCAGTGGCTGAAATTTAATTATAATTTTTTATAGATTAAAATATGAGTTTATTATGTATTAATTTATAATTTTATTATTTTTGAATAAATTGAACATAAATTATTTAATTTTTATGGGGGTTAGAGTGTATTTTTACTATATATTAATTTATAATTTTTTATTTATAAGAGGACTAAAGTGAAAAAAATCATTTTTGGGTACCAAGGGACCTGATATAATTGAATCCCTTGTTAAAGAAGGTGTTGCAATAACTGAAATCTATAATTGTCAAAAAGTACGGGTTAAGTTGTATGTATTAACTTTTACTATTTTATAATTATAATAATTTATTTGGCCCTTCAATTTTATAGAAAAAATTATTTTAGCCCTCCATTTTTTTTGTCTCTTTTGGCCTTTAAACTTGTATTGTTTGTCAAATCACTCCAAAAAAGATAAAAGGTTAACATCTATTAAGTTGTATGTCACGTTAATAATTAATTAATTTTTAAAAAACTTTTTGTAAAGTTGGAGGGTCAAATAAGTCATTATATCTATTTTGTATTATATGTTAAAAATTTATTATCAATAAGTCATTATGATAGTTTGTATTATTACCAATATAAGTTAATAACATAAAATTTTAATATCTAAAATAAACTCGAATTAAGTATTGATATTTATAAAAATGATTAAAAAATCATTATATTAATGTTTGCCTTGAATAATTGTTTCAAAACATTATTATATATGTCGATTGAGTTTTAGCTCGATCGGTGTAGACATTGTTGTCAATGCTGGAGGATGTGGGTTCGAGTGCGTTGAAGCACATTATCTTCCCATTTATGGATTAGAGATGAGCTATCGGTGGTTCTAGATATTATATAAAAAAGAGCCAGATATAAAGATGTATTTTACCCAATTATCCTTATTATAGAATTAGTTTTTTTTAAAACAATTTTAGGTCTTTTAATATTTTTCGGTTTCAAATCATCCATAAAATTATGATAATTTATTAAATTTATTTTTATTACACTTTGATTTTAACATCTAATTCAGTTAAATAATCCTTGAATATTTTTTTTCGAATAATTCAACTTATTTTAGAGAATTTTATATTTATATTTATGTATTAGTAATATCTTAATTATCAGTACTTGTATTTATCTTAAATTAATATCAAGTAATTTATGCTTCATTTTTATCAAAATTTCGACATATTTCGACTATTTTGATGTGTTTCGACACGTTTCATAATCGTATTCACGTGAAAAAAAATTAATTTTATATAGACAATAATTTCAAATATATTTATTATAATGATTAAAAATCCAGACATATTTTTACATTATATTGGGACAAAATAACATGAGGGTAATCACCAATAATAATCAATTACCGACATGTCGACCAATCGGACGGCTCAGATGTGAACTGTTTGACCGCAGTTCAGAACTCTCTCGATTTGAGCCACCAGATTGAAGGCACGTGTTCGATCAAGATCGTCGTTTATAGTGACTTTTCACTTCAGCGATGTCTTCTCACTGATTATGAAGTCACATATATTTTTTAATGGGGTGAAAATTATCTAGTGGGCCTTTGGACCGCCAAAAGCTAGTGCTCTCTACAGTCTAGAAGCTACCACGTGTTGGGTCAGTACTTATGGGTCCACCGTCCAAGAATATGACTTTACGTGCATGGGCCCGGGCTGATCTGGTTGGTTAAACGAAAAGATCATAACGGCGCGAACATGTGAGCTGTGATGCACCGCCGTATCAATGCATGGGTCCCATTATCAAGCCCCTCCGCGTTAATTCAATCTCGAAAAGACAGACCTGCCCCTGTACTTTCCATTTTAGTGTTGTTGCGTCCTTACAAAGGTATACCATTTTTTTAAATAATGCTTTACAATTGAGTTACATTATTAAAAAACTTATGAGTTATTTTTATTTGAGTTAATTGCATCTGACATCCTCATATTATGATTTTCATTTCAAATCAGTCTTTAAACTTTAAAATATTCTAAAAGCCTCCTAAAACTATTGATATTATATCAATCAAGTCCTTTTATTATTAAAGCAATTAATGTAATCATTAAATGACATATTAAATCTTATATGACATAATTTAAAATGAAAAATTTAAAGAAAAATAAAACATAGCTGTGTAATTCTTACAAGTTAAAACTAAAAATAAAGTAAAACCGAAAAAAGAGAAAGTGAACGATGTAGCATTTTTAAAAGTTTCGAAAACCTCAAAATCAAGAATTTTAAACTATGTCACATAAGAACTAACACCTTATTTAAAGGTTAAATTAATGATTTTAGTAATGTAAGGACTTTATTGATATAACCTTGATAGTTTAAGAATGTAATTAGAATGTTTTAAAGTTTGAGGAGAAGTTTAGAATAAAGGTTATAGTTCGGGGATGTATGATGGAATTAACTCTTTTTATTTTTAAGGTAAATTATTATCTAAAGAAATTTCTTTTATTTATTCCAATAAAATATTGATTTATCTTAAGAGTTTATTAATTTGTATAAAAATTAAAGAATTAGATGTATAATTGTGATTTTTTTAAAAAATTTTAGCTCGATTGACATTGTATCAATTGCAAAATTTTGGACGACTTATGTTCAAACATGCTTAAAGTGGTGTAATATCTTCCACTTTAGTAATAGGAGGGTTATGGTTAATTTAAGAATTGGATAAAAATAGCCGATTGACATGGGTATTGTTGCCAATGCAAGAGGACATGAGTTTGAATGCTAAAAGCGCATTATCTTCTTATTTATAGGCTAGGGAGTAACTATGTGTAGTTCTAGACATTGTATCAAAAAGAGCAAGTATGACTAAGACCTATAATGAGCAGATAGGCATTGTGTATTAATCTCTCAACTGTGCTAAATTTTGGGACTTAATATTTATACTTTAATGTGGCATATTTATTGTGTCCATTTTTACAATGTTATTAGTAACATTGCTAAATGTTGACATTATCCAATTGACATGTAAATTTATTATTTGTTGAATATGATTAAATAGATTTCCACGTGTCTAAGAGACTGATTAAATATAAAAGAAATGCATCATTAATTTAGTGACAACAACTAATGATGCTATCAATTTGGACCTATTAATAACATTATAAAAGTCGAAAAATCCAAATCATGTTAAATTAAAGCATGATTATTTCTCAAATTTCAATATTGTAAAAGGAGTTAAAACATAATTAGACCATAAAAATATAAAAAGAAATCCTGGATTAATTAAATAACATTAGGTGTATTTTTTGGTCATAGCATTAGGTTGTCTTATTTACGTTTACTTCTTTAAATTAGATATAGAAATCAAAATGATCATAAAGTCCTTCTTTGGATTATTTATGTGATTAAGTGGATAAAATGTTATGATTAAAAATAATATAAGATTTTTTGAATGGACCGACCAAATAGGATATGTGATTTATATGTTTGGTATTGTTAGGCAAATTATGTATGTTTTTGCAAGTAATTAATAATTTTAGACGTAAAAAAGAAAATAAAAAAAATATTTTGTAAAAGGACTCAGTACGCAACCGTACATGGATTAAATATAATGCATAATAATAATTTTAGTCCTCAATCTTTATATGTTTTGTCAATTTGATTTTTATTTTTTCTTGTTAAATTTACTCTTCAATCATTCAAAAAGAATCAACTATTTTTTAATAGAAATATTGACTATAACATTGATATTTTTTAATGATGTTGGCATGACAACTTATGAGGTAGTCGATATGTACTTCATGATGACGTGACACTATTTATCTTATATGCCACATCAATAAATAATTTTAAAATTATAAAATATTCAAAAAATAATCTAACTTTTAGTATAGAGGTCTCTATAATAAATTTACCTAGAGTTTTTTTTTTAAATAAAATAGGCTATCATTAATGAAGGGGATTTCATCTATTTTTAATAAAATTTGAGCCATTTGGTACATATTTAAATGCTACTACACAAACTTAACATTTTGTACACAATTGGCCAACTTTACCTGCACGAAAATACTTCAACACATACCATTCAAATGCAATTAATCACAATGTATTTCATATCAACTTATCTCACATGTTCAACCATTAAACATATTATTTCAATACCATAACATATACATCAAGTAATTATCCAATTGCCAAACATTTACCTATATCAAGTGTTCTTGAAACATACCTATTTACATCCAGATATGCCATTTCAATTGTCACAAACATATCACAAAAATGTTTACCACAACATTCACATTCACATTCATTTAGGCATTAACTTTGTCAAAATCATGCTTAGATAGGTTTCAAGCTATATCCTACAATCAAAGATAACATAGACAAAACACATATATGCATGCCATAATTTCGGACTTAAAACATTCGAAAAGCTATCAATTTGAAAACATGATAGTGTAAGCTTCTGAACTATCCTTTTGACATATTCCACAAAGTGACAATCTATAAGGAAAGGGAAAACATCGGAGTAAGCATATTGAATGCTTAGTAAGTTCATACGAAATTTACTTAACTTGCCTTAACAATTCAATAAGCTAATCATTTAACACAATGGCAATCAATATGGCATTCTTTGACATATCTTGAAATAACTAACACATAACATCATATACAACTAATATGTTAGTTCATTTGTATAACAAGTTCAATAGATAAGAAATCATAAATCCAATTTCTATTTGAAATCATATATTATTCAATCTATATTCAATTCATTTCAATATTTCCATTTTCATTAAGTTAAAGTTTTGCCTGAGAGAACATTAGAAAATCGAACTCGAATACATGGGATTATATTGCTCACACAAGCTAACATTATATTGAGGTTACCAATCTAGGCTAAACCAACGATACATATAAACCAAGAACCCACAGAAAATGCTGAATCTCATATCATCATGTAAATCCTTAATCAATTTCGTATTTAACCCTAATGGCATGTCATATGTATCCTAATATTTTACTAAGTTCATACAGACATCATTATCATAATTGTATCATTTCAAATCTTGTATCAGTATACACATGTCATACAAATCTTGTAAACATTCCATGTCCATTTTGGTACATTTTACCTATTCATAATAACCACAGTTTTCCTACTTTGCAATTTAGTCCAATTGATGCTAGATTCATCCATTTCATAATAATCTAAATTATATAACAAATTAAACATAATTTAACATATAAATCAAACAAAATAGTAAGTTCTACATGAAATTACCTGGAAAAATAGCAAACAACCAAACCTTCAAGGACTAATCAACAATCTTACTTTTCCACAATTATTTTCGGTTTGATTTAATTCCCGATCTATACAATTATTCAATTCAATTTATCAATACAAAACATTTTATAACATTATACTATATGCATGAACCAATTTAATTTCATTTTTCCAATCCCCTAAAGTTATTCATTTTATTCAATTTAGTCCCTAAAGCCAAAATTATCATAACTTTTAATTTTGAGCTTTAGTTTAATACCGATCTCAATTACATCCTTTTATGACCCTCTAATATCTATAATTATAGAAATTTTGCATCAAATATTCAATTTATACACTTTAGTCCTTTTTGACAAAACTAGCAATTTAAACTTTAAAATCTAGCCCTTTTTCACATCTAAGCTTAAAATCTATCAATTTAACATTAATTTCTTTAAGAAATCAACAATGACAACTTTCAAAAACTTTAACAATTTTACAAATTGGTACATGGGCTAGCTAAATCAAGCTGTCGTAACCTCAAAAACATAAATATTACAAGAAAATGAGTTAATTGAACTTAATTAATTAAACCTTAAACTAAATTAACAAAATTTAGTGGATTTCACCTTCATCCACGACCATTTGACCAATTAGAAATTGTCTAATTACTCATCTGGTCCTTTGGCCATATAAAAATCTATAGAGATAAGATTTTTACAATTTTGTCCTTGTACCTTAATTAACTATCAAATCGAAAAAATTACTAGACCAAACTTTAATAAACTTTATACTAGACTACGAACTCAGACTACGAAAATGGGGTTCCAAAATCGTCATTTTGGACACCACTGAAAATCGGGTTGTTACATGGCTATTCTTGGCACATAATGTCATAACTAGTCACATGTCAACATTAACATCCAAATAGGTTAGACACACTTACATGCCATGAATAACATCACCTAATACCAAAATACTTACATGTCACTTATCAAGTTACAAACATATACCATTCCATATTCAATACATTTTCAAGCTTTCCCATTTCAATTAAAATATATACCGCCCGATAGAACTCTAGTAAAATAGACTCGGATACACGAGTGAACTAGGTTGCTCATCCAAGCTAAAATTAAATCAGGTAACTCGTTTGGGCTAAACCTATGTCATGTATTACCCGAGAATCCGCAACTAATGCTAAATCTCGTTATGTTACCCGATGATATGCAGCAAAGGCTGCATCTCATTATATTACTCGATGAGTTGCAATGAATGCTAGATCTTGCTATATTACCTGAGGATCTACAACAAGTGCTAGATCTCGTTATAATTTATACAAATGTGCATATGACCCTATTAGCATGCCAGTTGTATCCTAACCTTTCACTACGTTCACATGGACATTCATTACACATATTTCATCGTCATCCCTGTAGTTATTCACATTTACATATTTCACCTAGTAAATAATCACATCTTACATTTCCATATCATGAAATCATTCAAATTTTCTCATAACATTTCAATTCAATCTTTTACTAGCCATATCTACCAAATTCACTCTAGTATTTTAAATTAGAATCAAACATACACATATCAAATTAAACTTAGCACACATATCAATCAAAAGAAACAATAAATTTCATGTGAACTTACCTATTCAAATTATGAAATGAGTCGATGCTTTAGAGGCTAATCTAAAATTTTAGCTTTTCCCTTATTAGCTCCACTTTGATCCAAATCTTGATCTATTAATGGTCGAAAGCTTCAAAATCTTGGGAAAGTTTTCTTTTGCTTCAAAAATGGTGGACGATTTAAGGTGGTGAGGAAGATGACAAATTTTCTCTTTCTTTCCACCATAATTTGCTATTTATAGGTTAATTAAAGTTTAATTAATTTAACTAATCATATTTAATTAACTTAACTAATTACAAATCATGTTTAATGGATATGCCATCATCATCCACTACCAGTTGATTAAAAAATGGTTTGATTACCATTTTGGACCTTTGGTTAATTGCTCTTCAAGTCCTCAAGTCTTTTGTCAATTAAACTCTATAGCGATTGAACTTTTATAATTTAGTCCTTGGGCTTTAATTAACTATTAATTCAAAAAAATTACTCGACTAATCTTTAATAAATTTTTATATTAACTTTATAAATATTCATATTTAATATTTACAGGCTCAATTTAAAAAAAATGAGATTCTAAAACTATATTTTCCAGTACCACTGAAAATCAAGTCGTTACAGTAACTATATCCTGGCTTATTTGCCTAACACTTTCATGCACTAGCTTGTTTCTCGACCACCACAATACATGCATCACAAAAAAAATAACTTGTTTAGAAACATCATTCCATGCTTCAAACATATATTCTAACCAGGACCATAATGGGTTATTATCAGTGAATACCCAACAGATCCTAACTCTCTCTTATAAGATGACAATCCAAGATTACATGAGTTATGGTCTCCCTAGCATCTCCACACCTAGGACACATAGCATTAGATGTGGTTCTTTTGAGATGTAAATTTTCCTTAGTAGGAATAAAGTTGTAAAATCTCCAAATTGTAATTTTAAGTTTCGACGGTCCTGTAATATGCCAAAGTAGACGATAGAAATTAGTAACTTCTGTAGAGATACCATTATAACCCTCATTGGTTGAGGAGGCCAACCCCGACACAAGCAGTTTGTACCCGCTTTTTTCTGAATACACTTTGGTTGCCAAACCAACATATTTGGCACAGTAGCATTTGCAATGGGCACACAAACTTTTTTGAGCCTCAATCGGGTTAAAACTTGTAGATATTAGATTTAAGTTCCAAAGCTTACTATTTGGTAGGAATAACTGCGAAACATAGTTCATATTGCTGATTTTAAGGGATTGTATTTTGCAAGAAT
This sequence comes from Gossypium hirsutum, assembly GCF_007990345.1. Taxonomy (NCBI): domain Eukaryota; kingdom Viridiplantae; phylum Streptophyta; class Magnoliopsida; order Malvales; family Malvaceae; genus Gossypium; species Gossypium hirsutum. The sequence continues at coordinate 111,221,057 of NC_053426.1, forward strand.
TGTTGCGAAGAAGCCAATAATCATCCCATATCGATATGGAGGTACCATCTCCCATTCTCCATTTTAATCCAACATTAAGCAAACCTTTAGCACTCCATATGCTACTCCATGTAAGGGATAGAGATGTAAAAATCTACCAATAAAATAATTAGGATTAGAAGTTAACCTCCCTTTCTCCTTTAGAAAACAAAGTGGAGGCCAAGCGCACCAATGTATACCTCCTTCTTTTTTTTTGCGATTTCTACCACCAAAACTTGCTAATAACATTTTGTAAATCACCACAAAGCAAGTTTGGTAGAAGAAAACAAGACATAGTGTATGTAAGTCATGACTGTAAAATTGACTTGATAAACATTTCCTTTTCACCCTGTGGTAGTAGTCTTGAGCTCCAACTATCCACCCTCCCCCGAAATCTATCCAACATTCCTTGAAAAGCAATATCTCTTATTCCTCCCAACCATCGTAGGAAACCTCAAGTAACATTCAATATTTCAACTCCACAAGTAAAATTAGAAAATTGTCACATGTCTCGTTTATTTAGCTTTTAATTTTTTTTTAAAACCAATTAAAAAGATGTGATGATTTCTTAATCTTATGAAATTAAAAATGCTTGAATTGTCCTAAAATTTGACCTACATTAAATATATATAAGTTTTAAGATACCACTACCCTCGCAATTAGTCATTCCATTGAAAATGGTTGACACTAAACTAACCATGATTTTCTTTTTCTTATTTATAATTAAACACAAATACGAATATTATAAACTAATTCTCAAATACTAAAATTTAACTTTTAAACCAAAGTTATAGGAGTCAAATGAGTATGATGGATTGGAGTAAAAATCGATTGGTACATCAATTCGGATAAAAAGATTGAATTAATCTTTGAGCAAATTGTTCAGAACAGATAAAATTCGAAAATCAAAACAAAAAAAAATAACGGTTGAACTAATTTTATAAATTCTTTTAAATATTTAAAATGTTTTTATAAACTTTGATTTGTTTATGTAATTATTGTTGGATTGATGATCAAACCGAATCTGGATGGTCAGGTCAATCTGAACACTAATTCAATTTTTAAAATATTAAATTAAATATAATTAAATTCTAAAACCTCAACAATAAATATATTATTTACAAACCAATAAAAATTGAATAAAGTAATAATACACATTACACTCTTAAAAAAAATTAAATTCAAAAATACATATTTTTAATAAAAGAATCACAAATTTTAAAAATGAATTCTTTACAAAAATATGAACCCGAAAATATAAACTTTAATCTTAAATCTAATATATTTTTAAAAAAAAGTATTTTGTGGCTGAAATTTCACTAGAATTTAATTTTTTAAAAAGTCAAACCCTCCAACCTCTTCTCGTGAATTGGTCAATTTATTGATCTTTATCAAGAAATGGAGTAATTTATAGGAGCCACCTCTGCTAGTCTGCTTTTCCAACTCTAAAAAAGTTGATAAAATTTCATCAAAAAAAAAGTTGAAAAAAAAGGAATATAATTGTGTCCTTATCCATCAATTTACCCCTCCAAAATTTCACTATATAATTCCCCACAAACTATCTCACCCTTTCCCCATTGCTCTCATCATCACAACAAGATCCCCCCTCACCATTCCATTAATCTCCTTTCATTGCTAGCTCTCATCTTTTTTAGCTATGGAGATTGTTTCTATTTTACTATACATTATCCTCTTCCTCTCCACTCTTCTTTCATTATTAAAGAAACAAAAGAATGGGATTCATTTTAAAAAATTCAAGCTTCCACCTGGTTCAATGGGTTGGCCATACGTTGGTGAAACTCTTCAACTCTATTCTCAAGACCCAAATATTTTCTTTTTAACCAAACAAAAAAGGTTCCCACCATGATCCCTATAAGCTCTTACAAGCTCTTATTTGAGGGTTTTCTTTTTTGTTTTTTTAATGTAACAAATTTGGTGTAATTTTCAGATATGGTGAAATATTCAAAACCCATATACTGGGTTGCCCTTGTGTGATGTTGGCCAGCCCTGAGGCGGCTAGGTTCGTGTTGGTGACACATGCTCATTTGTTCAAACCGACGTACCCGAAGAGCAAAGAGAGGCTTATCGGTCCTCACGCACTGTTCTTTCACCGAGGCGGATACCATGCTCGGTTGAGGAGATTGGTGCAGAACTCGTTAGCACCTCAAACTATAAAGAAATTGATCCCTGATATTCAAGGCATTGCTGTTTCGACACTCGAATCATGGGCTGCTTCTGGTCAAGTTGTAAACACCTTTTATGAGATGAAGAAGGTTTGTTTTTATAACAAAAAAACAAAAAGGGGTTATTTATTGATGTAGTCCTAAAGTATACTCCTTTTTTCATTTTGATGTCTAATTGTTTTGGTCTCATTTTACTCTAAAATAGAAAAGTTATCAATAACAACGTCACGCATGGTCCAATTTTCTTTTTATTGTATGTTGAGTTTAGGGTGAAATGAGATGAGAATGATAGGTTAGGTATTAAAGTGAAAAAAAGTATACCCTTTTTTATTTTGATACTTTTTTCGAGTCTCATTTTAGTATATGAGCTATTATTTCTGTTTTATTTTAACCCTAAAAAAAATTATCGGTAAGAACGTGATAGAAAACACATTTTTATTGGATACTACTTTTGAGGTAAAATGAGATGAGACTAAAATGGAAAAAAAGTTATAATTTAATGGCCAAATCATGACATAAGTGAAAAAAAATGTTTTTATTGGTCAAATTCAAGTTTAGTCCCTATGTTTCTTTTTGAAATGTGTATTTTTCTTAATTTTTTTTGTATAATTGCATAAATTTTTGCATGTTTAAAAAGAGGAAAATGTAGAATGTAAAAGGAAAATTGTGGGTGTATAAATTTGAAATAAGTTTCATAACACCGAGACAACCTTTATGAATAGATCATACGGTTCTAACATGTGGGTTTTGTTTGACTTTATATACAGTTGTCATTCGATGTCGGCATTTTGTCCATTTTTGGTCACATAGAAAGAGGGTTCAGAGAGATGTTGGAGGAGAATTACCGGAAAGTAGACAAAGGTTACAATTCCTTTCCGACAAACATTCCTGGGACTGCTTATCAACAAGCTATCCTTGTAAGTGATCAACCCCCCCCCCTCTTCTATATTATCCTTATTACACAATATATATACACATAGGCATGTTTTTTTTTCGGTCATATTAGATTTAGATTAAATTTAGAGTTGTAAAGGCCGAATTTTTAAATGAGAGCCAAACTCTCTGTTTTTAACTTTTCGAGAATCATGATTACTTTTAATATTATTATTTTTAAAGTTTGAACTTGAATTTTTTTTTAATAATATAATGTTGTCTTATCACTATACTTAATATATTTATTGATTTATCGAATATATTTATTCTTATTGAGGATATACATGGTAATTGAAGGGAAGAGGCCTTGACCCCCAAATTTTTGGAAATCTTTATTAAGCCTCTAATTTAAAAAAAAAATTAATTGGACCTTCAAAATTTTTTTAAATTTTTAGTTAAATCATCTAAATTATTTAAAAATTTTAATTAAGCCTTCAAAATTTAATGTTAAGATCCGCCTCTAATTCTTACAACTTGACCTAATTAGGTAGAGACGAAAACAAAGGAGGCAAGCAGTTGCTTTGCCCCTAAACGATAGATTTGTCATTTAATTCTTTAAATTTTTTTATAAAATTATATGTTATTATAATAATAAAATTGCGCTTTTGACTCCTTAAAGCAATTTTGTGGTTTCGTCCATGAGGGATTGGTAGCCATTTTCTGATTTTTTTCTATTTTACTTTATGGAAGGCGAGGAAAAGGCTGAACCGGATTTTGGGTGAAATAATAAGCTCAAGGAAGGAGAAAAGGCTGTTGGAGAAGGACATGTTGGGCCATTTTTTAAGCTTCAAGGATGAAAATGATCAAAAATTGAGCGATGAGCAGATTGCAGATAACATTATTGGAGTACTTTTTGCAGCACAAGACACAACAGCCAGTGTTATAACATGGGTTCTTAAATTCCTTCATGATGATCCCAAACTTCTAGAAGCTGTTAAGGTAAAAAAGAAATATTTCATTTCCATTAGGGACTCTGTTGCAAATTTTATCATTATTTTTGTCCTGATTTGTAATATTCCCAAATCATTACAGGCAGAGCAAATGGCAATATATGACGCCAACAACGGAGGAAAAATGCCATTAACATGGGAACAAACAAGAAGCATGCCTCTTACACATAGGGTATATAAATATGCAATGTTTCTAAAGTTTAAAAAGGGTTTCCTCTATTATAAGGATCAGATCAATTTAGTCCTTGTATTATTAAAAAGAATCAAACAAGGCTAAGTTTTTAAAAGGAAAATATTAACTTTGTTACAATTTGACTTTATTTTATTTTTTTATTTGTATAGAGACTAATTTAATCTAATCCTTATTATAGAGGGACTTAGTAGGTACTTTCACCCATTAAAAAGTGATGAAGCTTGAAGAAACTTGTGTTATTTAAACACTTATTTGCTATTTTTTGTAGGTTGTAATGGAGAGCTTGAGGATGGCAAGTATTATATCTTTCACATTCAGGGAAGCAGTAGTTGATGTTGACTACAAAGGTAAAACTGAAGACGCTTAATCTGAAATATTCCCTTTTTTGTATATTGTATTAATTAGCATATTGACCATCACTGTTTTTTTATATTTTCTCTTTAGGATACTTAATACCCAAGGGTTGGAAAGTGATGCCATTATTCAGGAACATTCATCATAACCCAGAATTTTTTCCCAATCCTCAAGAATTCGATCCATCTAGATTTGAGGTAATATTTAATTTATACCGAATTTTAATTATAATTTTGCTCTTGAATTATATATATTGTCACGTTTTGGTACTTGAACTATTATCTTCGTCTTATTTTATCTCAAAAATTAACAACATCCACTAAAAATGCACCACATGTTACGTTTTTATTGGGTTTTTTTTATTTTAGGGTAAGATAGGAAGAAAATGATAGATTAGGTACCGAAGTGAAAACAATAGATAAAATTTAAGGGCTAAAGGATGAATTAAGCCAACTTTTTTAATGGTTTAAACTTTGAAGCAGGTAGCTCCAAAAGCCAACACCTTCATGCCATTTGGAAACGGCGTTCATGCTTGCCCCGGCAATGAACTGGCGAAGCTGGAGGCTCTCATTTTGATCCACCACCTAGTAACAAATTTTAGGTATTTATTTATATATATGATTTTATTAAGTGTCGACCTAAATTGGCCCTTAAATTTCAAAAAATCCTGATTGAGTTTTGAAAGTAAATATGATATTAAATAAGTCATTCCATCAATCTAACTATTAGCTTGGACATTAAGGTTGAACATATTTAAGTCGCATGTATCAAATTGAAAGCACGCGAGTACTTACGGCATAGAGAACTTGAATTTGACGTGTTAAAAAGAAAGAATCCTAGTGTATTTTATCGACACCATCAAATTTAAGTACACATGTGCTTTAAATATGCTTCACTTCCAATTCGAACTGATATTTAATTTCTAAGCCGATAAGAAACTTTGATTAATACTATATTGATAATTTAAGAATTCAATCAGAATATCTCGAAATTTATGAAAATCTGAATCATAGTTTAGATAGTTTACACAAGTGTCTATCCGGTTTAGGGTTATGCATGTGGTGATGAACATTTGAAATTACAGGTGCGAGGTTGTGAGTTCAAAAAGTGGTATTCAATATGGGCCATTCCCAGTGCCTCAACAAGGACTCCCAGCCAGATTTTGGAAGGAACCAAAGCAGTTACAATCATGATGTTTGGTCTTTAATTAGTAATTAGTTAACTAATTTGGTAAAAGAGAATACTATTCCATGCTTTCACCATTGTACCAATAGTCCAAACCAATACTTTTTATGCTACCTAATGGAACCCTATTATTTTTCACCATGGGGTTTCTACAATCATGTATATATTATTACCTTTGGCTATGGCACGTAATAATAAGAAAAAAATTAATGCATAATTTAGTATTTGAGTTTATAATAGTGGTATTTGTGTTGTTTTTGGTTCAATGTGATTTGTATTTGATAAATGTTATACATTTTGGTACCTAAAGATAATAGTGTAAATTTTTTAGTGTTTAAGTTGGATTTTAGAGATGATTTAATGAAAAATCATAATTAGCTAAAACCTGAATTAAATCGCATCGATCGGACTGTACTTGACAAATTAAAAATAAATTCACAATTAATATTAAATTTATTCTATTAACATAATCATGAAAAATTCAACCCTAATAATTGTTATAATAAACGTTGATAATAGTGGTAGAACGATCGCAAAACAATAAGAAAAAAAAAACAAAACACACAGATTTTACGTAGAAAACCCTTTCGGGAAAAACTACAGGCAGAAGAGGAGAAATTCACTAATGTTGAAAAACAAATGATATAAGAGGAGTTTTAACTGCATCTATTTAAGGGTTGAAATAGAAGAAGGATAGTTCTATACGGATTCAACTTGTGCTGTATCCTTTGTCCCCATAGATATCCTTACTTTGTCACTGTATTTATTTCTTCAATAAGTAACGGATTCAGGTCACACAATCTCTAAAACAATAATATTAGCAATTAACTTTCACCAAATCAACCCCAAAATCTGAATTAAACACTAAAAAGTTAACATAATTACATTTGAGTACCAAAATATATAACTTTTATCAAATACAAGTATCAAATTAAACAAAAAAAATATAAATACCATATTAAAAAATGTCAAACTCGAGTATTTAATGATATTTTAAACCTAAAAAAAATTATTACAATCTTGTAAGTGTACTTTTGTTACTGCTATATAATATTGACTTCAATTTTAGGTCCACTTCAAGATCAATTATTTTTCTTTGCTTCACAATTTACATAAAATTAAAATTATTTGTTACAATTTACATAAAAGAATTGAAATTATTTTTCATGCAACCATCGGATTCGTTAACTATATAGTAAGATATTAATTATGATTCAACGTAGAACATGATACGTAAATTTTAGTATGATATAATTATATAGATAAAAATTTGATTTTAATTAATTTATGATATCAATAAATTCTTTAAAAGTGTCGAATATCTTTATTTGGAAACTTTGTACCGCATGTCCCCAACGTCGGCGTTGGAAGAGCCACCAAAAAGGTTCATCGCCGGGAGGATGATCCGCCAAACTCATGTGAAGTTACGGGGGATGTTTTTCCTGTGCCAAAAGTTTCTTTTAGGGATATGTCATGTGGTGGTAATAAAAATAATGTTCCAAGATTCGAGGCATAGGTACAATGTAATGGTATGGATTTGATTGTCAAGACTTAGAAATATCTTTAAAAGATATAATGTCGATACTGATGTTAATGATTTGGAAAAAAAAAATTCAACCAATATTAAAACTTTATAATATGATGATCCTAAATTGAAATTCACAAAAGTAAAGATTGAATCGAATTTTTTTGTAAGATAGGATGAAAAATATTAGTAACCCACGGCTAAAGATGAGTTTGGTTTGATGCAATCAAATTTTTAGAATTTTTAAATTGTTTATGACAATTTAATTTGATTCGGTTTGATTCTTGATAATGACAAAGTTAGAGAGTATTGGCAATGACGTTGACCTCCCCAAAATTGATAGAATTGCTTTAAAGCTCCTTTAAAAATTATAAGAATACAAATTAGTACAGTAATAAATTTTCATTTTGACCTCCTAAACATTTATAGTTTACTTTTAACTCCTCCAGAAAAAATATCAAGCTTCACCTATGATTCTCGATTTTTCATACTAATTTTAATTTGATTATAAATTATTTGGTTCATTTCCTCAATTTTTATTTTATTTATATTTCATAATCTATCCAATACAAATCGCTTTTCGACTTATCAATTTTTCTTATTCAACCCTATCCCCACAACCTCCAGTGGACAAGCAAAACGTGTAAAAATGTACATACTAGTTCTTCACGTGGGATTGGGCGAAACTGGCCCTAAAAGTTGTACAATTGTGGCCTTGGCTGGTGGGCACGTTCTGTGTTAAGGGCACAAGCTTCGATTATGTCCGGTGAGGCGACCCCTCCACACCAAAGTACCGCCATGACTGATAAGCCTACGACCTACCCATATGGTGGTTACCGGTGGCTCCAATGGTCGATATTTTTTCTCAAGGCCCGAAGCTGTTTATGAAAATGAGGGCACTCTTGTTGGAATAACCTAAGCAACAAGAGCAAGCCCAAGTACTTATACCCCTATCCTCCCCACTATATAAAAACATAACACGAAACAAAAATGTAAATATGTTAAAATTAGATTCTTCGATTGTTTTTTATTCATACGGAGTTTTGGGTTTAAATCTAGATAATTTTTTTTCTTTATTTCTTGATTTTGAGTTAAGTTATTCTAGATTGAAATAATTCAGGTTTTTAAATTTTTTAACTCATTTTATGTTCGAATAATTTTAAATTTAGATCGTTTTAGGTTTGATTCATTCGAGTTTGAGTTATTTATTCGAGTCATTTTTGTTTCAAATTATTTCGGGTTTGAATTGTTTAGAATGTTCCATTATATAATTGGGTACAAATAAACCAATAAAAGACTAATAAAAGCCATTTTCGTTCAATCAATTCTCTACAATGACAAAAGAACATTGGGATTTACAAATGGCAGTGCCTTCTTCATCCTTCAAACTGTGTCGTCTGTATCAGCAACATTGGAGATGTAACAGCCACTACCACCATAGCCAACACCATTGCTTGGGTGTTTTTAGTACACGAGATTCTATTATCATCATTTAGCCGATCATAGTGCCACTGCTGTACATACATGCACATGGAACCATCAACATCATGGCTATGTTAGTTCGGCATGCCATTAAACCATTCTCCTCCTTTTAATAATTCATGCCAAGAATCTGAGTATCGTTTCAATCGACAGTATTTTTCTTTGGTACTGATATATAGTATCCCTATATATGTTTTCATGTACGCAGTTTCGGGTTTATTACTATTTTTAAAATAGTTTTTCATTCAATATATATATACACACACATACCATTTAGGGTTTCATTTCATATTGTTTCGTTAGAATATTACTTTTTGCTTTTATATTGATACATATGGATGCGATGTGTTTAAATGAACTATTAAGGGTTTGTTGATATACTTAAAATAAAAGATATTCATTTCAAGCACTTAAAATAAAAAAAAATTTGTAATTTAAGCACTCACCTCATATAATTTAGTTATTTTAATTGCTGCAATTAAAAGCAGAAACGGTTGACATGGCAGTTAAATAAATTGTTATAATAATAAATTTAACCCACAACTTTTACATATTATATCAATTTAGTCACAATTTAAAAAAATCAACTCTTAAAATTTATAAATTGTCTAATTTGATCCTAATTATAAAAAAAATCAAAGAAATTTATAAAAATACATAAATATTTTTAAAAAATATAATAATAAATTTAAATATATATAAAAATAAAAATATTGTTGATAAAAGATATTAATATATAAAAATAAATAAATAATTTTAAAAATATAATAATTTATCTAAATTTATTATATATTTTTTGAAAATATATATTTTTATATAAATTTTAAATTATATATATTATTATTTCTTATCAAAAATATTTTTTTAATTTATTATTATATTTTTTGAAAACATTTATGTACTTTTATATATTTCTTTGATTTTTTAGGAATAGGATAAAATTGAGACCATTTCTAAATTTTGAGTGTTAATTTTTTAAATATGTGACTAAATTGATATAAAATGTAAACATTGAGGGATAACTTTTTTATTATATCAATTTATTTAACTACCACATTAGCTTGTTGGTTGTAACTTTAACAGGAGTGACCAAAATGATCGAATTATGTAACATGGGTGCTTAAATTGCAAACTCTTTATTTTGGGTGCTTAAAATAATTTTTTTTTATAATTGGGTGACTATTTGTGTAGTTTACCCTAACATTAATTTCTTTTAGTTTCTAATTTCTTAGTAAATACTAGATTTTATCACACCCATGACGTTGGCGAACAAAATTATTTTATAATTAAAAATCTAGTTATAAAATTATTTCAACACATTATTATTGGTGGAGTGTTAAGAGATTTTGAGAAAGAAAAATTTCAGAATGCAAATGTAACATCCTGAAATAGGGCCTAAACGGAACAGTGGTTGCGAAACCACAAATCCGAGGTAGAAAAATTTATTTTATTATCATTTTAAGGTCTATGGCATGATTGCATGATTGTGTGAAAATTTCGTTTAGAAATTTTATCGATAGAAGGTCCAATTTGATATTTAGGACTATATTGCAAAAGAGTTATATATTATGTGATATTATAATTTTTGTGAGACAATGTTAGAATAATTTCGAGATCCCCTGTTCTGACTTTAGAAATTCACCATAAATTGTACAAAAATTATTAAGAGTCATACCTTACATGCATGGATTCCTTATTGAGTCTATTTTTAAGGGAAACAAACGGCATAGTCGTTGAATTCTGTACAGGGAGAAATTTAATTCGTAATACACAGGGGTCAGAGTAGCCGAACCCTGAAACAGGGGAGACTTTAACTAATAAAATGTACTAGTTGGCCCGACCAAAAATTCTAGAAAAAATTTAGTTGATAGATATATGAGTCTAGTTTCAGGGAAAATTTACGGAATTGGATTTTGAGTTTCGTAACTCGAGGTATGAATTTTTAAGCGACTGTGACGCAGTTAGCCGGCTTGTCTGGAAGTTCTAAAATAAATTGTTTGAGCTGTTTAATTAATGAATTAAGTCCGTTAACACCTTGTCTCGGGTTCAGGGTGTTACAGCAAAACCTAGTGGTGTAGTTTCGAGAGGAAGATCTTCGAGAAATGCTGGGAATGAGGCAAGTAGCAAGAATGTAGTCAGAGATTCAGGTTTAAAACTAAAGCTAGAGTTCCGGATAGAACTTATGCCATAAGGGCGCGTGAAGATGCTTCATATCCCGATGTGATCACTGGTATTTTCTCTCTTTATGATGTTAATGTTATTGCTTTAATTGACCCTAGTTCTACTCATTTATGTGTTTATGAAATTGGTGTCTAATATGAGTATACCTGTTGAGTCTACGGAATTTATGATTAAAGTGTCAAACCCGTTAGGCAAATGTGTTATAGTTGATAAAGTATGCAAGAAATATCCTTTGATGATTAGAGGTCATTATTTTCCGGCTGACTTGATGTTGTTGCCGTTTGACGAATTTGATGTTATTTTGGGTATGGATTGGTTGAAATTGCATGATGTTATAGTAAATTGTAAACAAAAGGTTATTGAATTAAAATGTGAAAATGGTAAAATTCTGCGAGTTGAATTAGACGAATCAGAGGCATTGCCTAGTATGATTTCTTCGATGTCGGCTTAGAGATATTTGAGAAAGGGTTATGAAGCTTATTTGGCGTATGTGTTGAATACAAAGGAATTTGAGAAGAAAATTGAATCAGTGCCGATTGTATGTGAATTTGCGGATGTATTTCCAGAAGAGTTGTCGGGTTTGCCTCCTATCAGAGAAGTAGAATTTGCTATTGAGTTGATACCGAGAACAACTCCGATCTCGATTGCTCCATATAGAATGACACCAACAGAGTTGAAAGAATTAAAATCGCAGTTGTAAGAGTTGACTAACAAAGGCTTTGTGAGACTGAGTTTTTCGCCTTGGGGTGCTCCCGTATTATTTGTGAAAAAGAAGGATGGTTCAATGAGATTGTGTGTAGACTATCGGCAGTTAAATAAGGTGACAGTCAAGAACAAGTATCCGTTGCCTAGAATTGATGATTTATTCGATCAGTTGAAAGGAGCGATATGGTTCTCAAAGATTGACTTGAGGTCTGGGTACTACCAGTTGCGAGTAAAAAAGTCAGATGTGCCTAAAACTGCTTTTAAAACAAGGTACGGCCATTATGAATTTTTAGTTATGCCATTTGGTTTGACAAATACTCCTGCCGTGTTTATGGATTTAATGAATCGCATATTTCGACCATACTTGGACAAATTTGTTGTGGTATTTATTGATGATATCTTAATTTATTCAAAAGATGAGACAGAGCATGCTAATCACTTGAGGATAGTTTTGCAAACTTTGAGAGATAAGTAGTTGTATGCTAAGTTCAGTAAAAGTGAGTTTTGGCTTCGAGAAGTCGGAATCTTGGGTCATATTGTTTCGGGTGATGGTATACGGGTTGATCCTAGTAAAATTTCAGCTATTATTGATTGGAAACCGCCGAAGAATGTAACTGAGGTTAGAAGTTTCTTGGGTCTAGCTGGTTATTATCGACGGTTTGTAAACGGATTTTCTATAATTGCTACTCCTATGACCAGCTACTCTATAAAGATTGTAAGGCCCAAATTTTGCCCGGGGCCCAATAAAACTAAACCCAAATTAAACCTAGCCCATTACCCAGTTACAAGCCCAAACCCAATTTTGGCCCAACCTAATCCCATTACACTAGCCCAACCCGAACACACAAAAAAAAAAAACTTTAGCCACCTAGTGCCACCCCTATTGTCTGGCACCAGCACACCTGCTCCACTTACACCTGCAAAAGCCAAAAGAAGAAAAAAAACAAAAAGGGGCAGAAAAGAAGCAAGAAAACAAGGAAATAGACAATAGCAAATCCATTGTATTTCGGTTATAAAGCCTGAAATCCCGGATTTTTTGGAAAAAAAACACGAATATGGAAATAAAAGAGAGGGAAGAGATTGTACTAAAAAAAAGAAAAAAGAGGGAGGAGATCCAAAAATTGTATCACACGCATATTTTTCAAGGAATCAAACAGAAAAAACATACCGAAGGTTGATCTCCGATTTTATTCTCTTTATTTTCATTTTTCATTTTCTTGCTTCTTTAATATTTCTTTTATTTTTTATACAAATCTAATTAAACAAAGATACACAAAAAAAAGGCAAATAAAAGGAAAGAGGAGGGATTCTCACCAGATCCGGCCTCGTCGCCGCATCGTCGGAGCCCTCCCCTCCGTTCGGCGTGGTTGAGTCAAAAAGGAGGGATCGATTGTATTTTGAAAAAAAACGTTTGTAAATAGGGGGCATTTTCTTTTGAAAAAGAAAAAAAACAGAGAAAAAAAAAGCTTCAAAGTTTTCGACTTTTGTTTTAAGTTCTTGTTCATTTTGCTTTTATTTTTTTTACTCTTATTTTATATTTATATACATATGCGACAAAGGAAAAGAAAGAAAAAGACTCACTTGGCCTTCTCGTTGTCGGAAGAGCTCCTCCCCGATGTTACAACCGTTCTAAAGAGAGGACAAAGTTTTTTTAAAAACATTTTTGGGCTAGGAGGGCTTGATCCTCAAATCCATCTGAAAAGGGGTAAAAAATGGGCCTTTTCGCATTCTGCGGCCACCGTGGACGGCGGCGCCGTAGCCGACGACTGACGGCCGCTACGGTGATCTGGTGATCGGACCTTGGCCGGATGTTTAGAGGGTGAGAGCCTTCTCCCTATTTTGAAAAATGAATGTAGGATGGTAGGGTGGTGTTTTAACTTTTTTTTTGTTTTTTTAAAAAAAAGGTTTTTTTTTATATTATAAAAGAGAAATAAAATATGGTTTTAATTAATAATAAAACAAAGTGGCATGAGGGAGTGGGATTAATTAATAATAAAACATAGTAGCATGGGGAGTGGGATCAGCTTTTTTGCTTGGGACCATGCGCATGTTACTTTTAATTGGGTAATTTGCGCAATTGGTCCTCTCCTTTGTGCTAGCCTTTAATCGGGCCATATTTAAGTTTTTTATATTATTTTAAATTGGCCATGCAGTCTGTGTGCTATTGCAATTTGCCCCCTTTGCGCGGTATTTTAGGATTTGGGGCATTTTCAATTTTAGACCTCAGACATTTATACGCAATTAATTTTAGCCCAAAATTCTGTTTCAATAATTTGTTTTACTTGTAAGTTATCTATTGGATTTTATTACTTCTCTCAATTAAGTTTCAATTATTCTTTTTAGAATAAACATGTTTCTACATATTATTTTGATTTCATACTTTTGTGATTATTATTGTTTTCTTTTCTTTTTTCACGTGCATATCTGTTTATATGAAATACCTTTATATTATTATTACTATTATATGTATACATTTATATAATATTACTAATAGTTTATTTTTTACATTATTATGTATATACCATGTAAATATTTTAATATTATATTATGTATACATTTTATATATATATCTTTTAATATTATATTTTTATTGTTTTGTATATGCCCTAATACTATATCGTTTATATATTTTTATTTCCCATATTATCTTACGTTTATATATTTTTTAACTATATCATGTATATAATACTACTATATATCTATTTATGTAGTATTATTAATAGTTGTTTTTAATATTATGATTATTTCTAACATGTATATATTATGTATTTAACTTCAATATTATATATCGTATATTTCTAATACTATTACGTTATTACTACTATTATATTATTATTATATTTTTACCCATTACTCTTTAAATATACTTATTTTACCTTTTACTCTTCACTCACTATATATATTGTTTACTTATCTATATGTTCACATACATATATATAATTTCACACATCATTCCAAAATTATTACTTGTATTATTACTATTAATATTATTATTATCTTCACTGTACTATCATTCTTTAGTCTTACATAATGATTGTTTATTTATTACTAGTTCTTTTTAATCTCAAATATTTCCTAGCTTATTCGTTATTGTCTTTTTATTCGTTTTATTCGTTTTATTCATTTATTTGTTACCTGGAAATAAGATTTTTCGCAAATAAAGGCAATATTAGGTGTTTGGCAATTCCGGGAATCGTGCCCTATCGTGCTGGGTTGCAATTTCCCTTTTGTTCGAAACAATTGAATATTCCTTCGGTGTTCCACTCATGTCTTTTAAAAAATTTCATTAAAACGAAAGAGATGTTCGATATTTAGCAATTCATGGAATCGTGCCCTAACGTGTTGGGTTGTAATTTCTCGTTTGCTCAAAATAATCGAATGTCTCTTTAGAATTTCATTCATGTTTTCTAAAAAAAAAACTTATAAAGGAAATGTTCGGTATTTAGCAGTTCGGGGAATAGTACCCTGTCGTGTTGGGTTGCAATTTCCTATTTGCTCAAAATAATCGAATATCTCTTCAGAATTTCACTCGTATCTTCCAAGGTGAGGCAATGGTCAATGTTTAGAAATTCGAGGAATCGTGCCCTACTGTGCTGGGTATTGATTTTTCGTTGGACCAAATAGTTGGGCATCATTTTGTTATTTTCGAATTACAAATTTTCGAACGTTGAAACAAGAAGATTTTTGGCAATGGACTCAGGTTATTCAAATGTTATTAACAAGAACCACATTTTAAAAACATTTTTAATTTTAGACAAAAGGACTGTATTTAATCGATTTGGTACCAATTTCATTAAAACGAAAGAGATGTTCGATATTTAGCAATTCATGGAATCGTGCCCTAACGTGTTGGGTTGCAATTTATCGTTTGCTCAAAATAATCGAATGTCTCTTTAGAATTTCATTCATGTTTTCTAAAAAAAAACTTATAAAGGAAATGTTCGGTATTTAGCAGTTCGGGGAATAGTACCCTATCGTGTTGGGTTGCAATTTCCTATTTGCTCAAAATAATATAATATCTCTTTGGAATTTCACTCGTATCTTCCAAGGTGAGGCAATGGTCAATGTTTGGAAATTCGAGGAATCGTG
Source organism: Gossypium hirsutum (assembly GCF_007990345.1). Classification (NCBI taxonomy): domain Eukaryota; kingdom Viridiplantae; phylum Streptophyta; class Magnoliopsida; order Malvales; family Malvaceae; genus Gossypium; species Gossypium hirsutum. Next base: position 111,236,855 of record NC_053426.1, read on the forward strand.
CCCTACTGTGCTGGGTATTGATTTTTCGTTGGACCAAATAGTTGGGCATCATTTTGTTATTTTTGAATTACAAATTTTCGAAAGTCGAAACAAGAAGATTTTTGGCAATGGACTCGGGTTATTCAAATGTTATTAACAAGAACCACATTTTAAAAACATTTTTAATTTTAGACAAAAGGACAGTATTTAATCGATTTGGTACCAATTTTGGGCGTAATGAGGGTGCTAATCCTTCTTCGTACGTAACCGACTCCCGAGCCTATTTTTTCATATTTTCGTAGACCAAAATCATTGTTTTAGTAAACCAAAAAGTTTTATTAAAACAACCCAAATTTCTAGGTGATCCGATCACACCTAAACAAGAAAAGATTGGTGGCGACTCCATTTTCGCTTTCCAAAAAGTCGATCCATCATTTTTAAATCGAAGAAATAAAAAAATGGTTTCGACAGCTTGGCGACTCCACTGGGGAATTCAATAAGAGAGTCAAGCCATAAAATTGATTATTTGCTGTCCTTTGTTCAATGAATTGAAAATTTGTTTTGAAAATCATGATTTCTTCAATCGCATTATATGATTGTTATGGTTTGGGTTTTGTATGTAATGGCGTAAATTCAATGTTATCGGAACAGTGGTTTCGTAACCACAAATCCGATTTAAAGAGAAATTTATTTCAATATTTTTGCTTGAAAATATTGATAGGAAAATTTTATCAATTTAGTGATTAGTTAGAAAAAGAAATTATCGAAGAAATTGGGTAAAATAAGGTATCGGGACCTCTATCTCGTAAAATCGAGTCAAAAATAATTTTATAAATATTTATGAAATGTTATTAATGTGGTATTAAAATTTCGTTAGGAAATTTTAATGTTTGGGTAGTCAATTAAATGAAAAGGACTGAATTGTAATAGGTGTAAAAGTTGCTAGAGTGATTAAATAGCTTATTAGTCTAATGAGAAAGGATATAAAAGGCAATTAGACCCAAAAGTTATTTGGGCTGGACGGCAAGGGTATGAAATCAGCAGAAAAATTGATAAATTAAGGGTAAAATTGGAATATTGCAAAATTAACTAAATAAAACTAGGACTAAATAGGAAATATCTAGATTTTTCTTCATTTCTCTTCAATTCCAGCAGCTAAAAACACCATAGGAGGGTTCTCTAAGCTGGTATTTCATAATTTTTGCACCAAATCCAGAAGATTCAAATACAAAGCTAGATCGAGGAAAGGAAAAAGTTCGGGATTAATAGATTTTTACTGTTTACAAACAAGTATCAAGTGTTAAGAGCTCGGAGGTCGGATTTGGTCGGAGACACATTATACTGTCAACCTCAGGATTTCGGTATATAAAGAAACTTTAATTTGGAAATCAATGGCATGTATAAGCTAACAAAGTAAATGTTAACGTGAAATGAATGTAAAGTTAGCCATTAGTATGGTTAACGAACCTGGTTATAGATATGTGATGACGTTATCTTATATAAATGCATGAATCTATCATGAAAATATGTTGAATTGATTTGGTTGATGTGGATCGGTCTCGATTTAATATTACAGGGAAGGTTAGATATTTATAAAAGGGCTATATTGAATATAAAAAAAATTAATTTGTAAACTCCGGTAATGCCTCGTACCCTATTCCGGCAATGAATACGGGTAGGGGTATTACATTTATTGGTATCAGAGCTACGGTTTAGCCGGTTCTAGGACCGATGTAGCAAATACGGGATTAGCTATACATGCCATTTAAATTATTATTGATAGTGTGATATCTCCTGACCATTTAAAGTGTGTTTTTCTTATAGTAATGTCATCCGACCGAGCTCAATCTGAGGAAGCTGGGAGTCATGCTCCGGCTTCAGTACAAAGAGAAGAAACTAGCAGTAGAAGGCCCGAGACAGAGGGTCGAGGGGAGGAGGCAAAAACAGCCTTCTTTCAAATGATGAATGAATGGTTTAATCAATACTTAAGAACTAACCCTGTAGTGCAGCAAGTTCAAGCTCCCCCTCCTGCTCCTTCACCGGTTCCCGAGATCCCACAAGGTACAGGTACTGAATCTGTCAGAAAAAGGAAAGCTCCAGTAGATAAAATTTGAAAATATGGGGCCGAAGAATTTCGAGCAGCAGTTGATGATGATTCCGAACGGGCTGAATTCTGGTTAGAAAATACTACTCGGGTTCTGGAAGAATTATCTTGTACACCAGAAGAATGTCTGAAATGTGCCGTCTCACTGCTAAAAGATACAACTTACCATTGGTGGAATACTAAAGCTTCAGTTGTTCCGAAAGAAGAAATTACATGGGAATTCTTTCAGACCGAGTTCAGAAAAAAAAATATCAGCCAGAGGTTCCTTGACCAGAAAAGAAAAGAATTTCTTGAGCTAAAACAGGCCAATAGATCAGTATCTGAATATGAAAGAGAATTTGTTCGATTGAGTAAATATGCTCGAGAATGGGTACAGTCAGAAGTTGAAATGTGTAAACGATTCGAAGAAGGGTTGAATGAAGACATTAAGTTACTGATCGGAATTCTTGAAATTCGAGAGTTTGCTACATTGGCAGAGATAGCTTATAAAGCAAAAGAATTGAGCAAAGAAAAGAA